>NC_056752.1:38760000-38967500 GCF_018687715.1 Carya illinoinensis
GATTTATTATTGTTATAAAAAAGTTAAAATGCATCTTTCTTATGGTAACTGATGTTGTAAAATTTTATATTAATAGTGTATTTGGTGTGTGAATAGATCACAAACTTGTAAATATATTTTTTCTTACTTTTTTATTATTATTATTATTATTATTATTATTATTATTATAAATATTGTGTATATCCATACTCTTTATTCAATTGACCTGAGAGTACCTAAAAATCTCTCACCCATGTTTAATTATAGAGTTTTTCTACTTATCATTTCCACACAGTACACATCACATTTTTTTTTATTTTTTATTTTTTAAAATTTATTTTTCTTAAACTAATTGAATTCTTCAACTTTTTATCCATATTCTAAATATTTGGTAAAATAAAAAAATAAATATAAAAAGAATAGTGAGTGATGTGTAGTCTTATATTTAGAATTTATCTTAATTATGACCTTCCTTGTGGAATTGGTATGGGCCGGGGTGATACACTTTTTTTTTATCTTTTCTATTTCCTTTTAATAAAATGAGGATTTGGGCCATACCCTGTTGAGATTTTGATTTGAGTCTCCAATTTAACTTGCCAATAAGGGCTAGATTTCTGGGCCTAACTCAGTACAGTCCAAACCAACTTTCCTCTTCAATAGCACAAAGGTTGAGGTTGAAAACCCTTATAATTTTATTGAAAATATCTGATCTGATAAGACTGTGATCCTTAAAATATTTATAATTATTTAAATAAATTTATCACATATAATTAAATGCTGAATTATTGTTTTATAAGTAAATTCGTGTTTAAGCCCTAAAAATCGAAAATTTCGGAGATTTTAAATCCCAAAAGTTTCGTTTTGAATTAATCATGTGTTGGAGCAAACACGTCTTAACATGATAACAAAAAAGTTTTTAGAGTGCAAGTTCTATACTCTACAATTTATCGTAGCTCTTAAATAGAGTTACTACATTAATACTACGAGTCCAAACACGAGATCTACTAGAATTCTAGTCCTAATGTGGGAGAGAAAAATATACATAAAATACAGAGAACTGATAGTTGTAGTTTTGAATACACAAATGTCGTGTAATCATTTTAAAAAAAGTGAATAAATACATGATCTGCATGAAAACAAATTAATTTTTTAATAGTGGTAAACCGGCCTACTCTTTTTCAAAGTGCACTATAAGAAAACGAGCATTTGTGACGAATTATTTGTAACATAATGACTATTTACGATGAAAGTAGACTCATTTTTTTTATGAAATTATAATCATTTTCGCAGAAAATAATTGAACACAAATAAGCAGTTTTATTGTAGACTTGATTTCACGATGTTTGCGCACTCAACGACTACATGTAGTATTATTCTAAAATAAGTCCTATATCATTGATCATTGTTATATACGTGCATTCTTTGGGTAGCACTTATAAACACTCTATATATATATATATATATGTTATAGAACTTATTTCATTTTATAAAAAACATGATAATATTTTAAATTAACACAATTTAATATAATATAAAATATTAATTATAATATTCTTTTATTATAAAATAAACTTGAATTCAATTCAATTCAAGTTATCTTCTTTATACTGATCCCAATTCAACTTCTACCTTTCTTCTAAAAGTTTATAAAGGATAGGAAAAAATTATATGAACTTATTATATGCTTTAAATTCTCAAAGCTGAAAACCGTTTTGATAGTAAAAGTATTTCATTTCATCATTACAATTTTTTCAAATTCTCACATAAAAAATAATAAACAATTTAACTTTTTCAAATCTCAAAATAATAATAATATTAAAAAATAATATTCTAACAACATTTTATTTAACTTTTATCTAAAACCATCTCATTTCATCTCACTATTCAAAATGCATCTTATGAATAATTCTAGAGAGAGAGAGAGAGAGAGAGAGAGATGAAGAGAAGTAACTATGAAGCCCACTTTAAACTGATCAACTAACTAATTGTTAATTTGTACAAAGTCCAACTACAAGAAATACAAGATATATGCAGATAACTATCAGATCATAGTAATAATTAATTCCTTATATGATGTTCATGAATGTTATCTCTAGGGTTTGTTCGATTAATCGTGCATGGCACTAAAACAATCGTTGGTCTTGTTGCCCTTATGATCTTCATTGAGGTCTTCATCTTATACGTACAACTACAACAGACACCAATCATTGATGTAAAATGTGGAACACTTGGGGTTTTTTAAGGGACATGCTAGCTCCTAATTGAAACGGTATTGATCGACCTGGGGCTGTGTGCAATCAGCATGGCACATAAGTTCTATATATATATATGGCTAGCTAGCTAGATCAGTACTACTACTAACCCTAGCTAGCTAGCTAAAAGTCTCTTGGATCAACAAAGACATTCCCAACTGGTCCCTTGGCCAGAATTGATGCATCTATATCCTCGTTGTGAATCAATCTTTTCGCATACCAGAGATCATGGATGCGTGACATAGAGGGTTCCTGAGGAATATGCTTTATGAGAGGATCAGTGACCCCCAGCTCGGTTATGATTAGCACCTTACAGTCCTTCACATTTTGACCCACATTTGATGCAAAGCTCCATGCCGATTTCATGAGCTCCCCGAGCTTCTCTCCTTCTCCTAGAAGCCCATAAAGAAAGAGAAACCCAACTGGTCTTTGAAACGAGTGACCACCACTACTACTACTACTACTCATTGGCCTTCTTAGGCAAGGGCAGATTTTCTCTGTAATTGCATGGCTCAGTCTTGTTGCATGAAGAAACGTCGACAGTGGATGGGGCTTTCCTACCTGAAGTTTGTAAGCTTCACGAGTATTCCACATGCTAAAAATCATCCAAGAGCTTGTGGATTTTATACATGATGAGGCGCTGGTTTCTTGATCACTACTTGTTCTTTCCAGCTTGCTGATATTCCAACCCTCTTTTTCATAATAGCATACCCACGTGCCGAGGCTTAGCTTTTCCTTCAAAATCGTGTCAATGTCAGTTGGATAGACCTGTTTGTCTCTAAGCCTCTTTTCGTACAGGGAAATTGCCTGGTCTATGGGTAACTTCTCTATCTTTATATCTTGGGAGAGATTCTTTGCAGGTAAACCAATTGTCTGAACAAATATGACTAACGAACCAAGGTTCACATAATCGCATTTGAGAGTGAAGAGGTTCCTAGAGGCAGTATTGTTCTTTTCAGTTGCTAAGAATGTGTACTCTGCTCCATTTCTCAGTAGCCATTGTTCCACTGAGTTCACAAGTTTCAATCCGATTCCCTTCCGTCTACATTAGACATCAAAAGTCACACAACATGAAAAAGTTATTAATAACCATAAATATCTAATGCGAACCCCATTTTGCTTTCGAGTTATTTATGCTTAAGATTATCCATCTTAATTGCCTCGTTAAAAGTCAACAAGCTGGGAATTACTATATTTTAACTAAATTAATTCTCAAACGCCACATAGATCTATCGGATAAAGTGAATTCTGTCAAGCTTGTTGACATAAAATCCCATCCATATGTTAATTATTTCTATCAATTGTACAAAAACCAAGTAAGCAACCAAGTTTTTTTGCTATGCCTTACTATTCAGACATATAGTCCTAGAAATAGTAAGCTGGATCCATCAAGATCAATTGACAAATTTGCCTAATTTCTCTACCCAATTACTTTCAAGGGTTCAATCCCGGCAATCATGTAATGAATGAATGTATATTATTAATCACCCCAAAAATCCAAATCATCACATCATTAACTATATATGCAATATCGATCCTTCATGTGTAGTACTTCTTGATCACTTGACAAAAGGGAAATCAAATGCATGGGTACCTACCGGTGAGTAGGAGAGACTCGAAGGCCTAGAATGCAACCCATCTTCACATGTGCTTCCCCATGAACAGTCCCGACATCCTTAATGCATCCTCGAACCACGCCGACAAGCTCCCCATTTTGAAGCAGCTCAGCTACCTGTAGGCCACTTTCAATAACATTCTTATATTCACATATAAGGTCTTGAGAAGGACAAATAGATAAAAAGTAGTAAGGGATAGACATCTGTAATAAAATCTTATCTGCAAGCAGATGGGGAGATAAAAGGATGTAATGAATGCATGATTTGGAAAGATACAAGGGGGGAAAAAGTGATAATGACGTTACCCACCAGAATGACATGAAGGGGGTAGAACCTAATCCTACATAAAGGGTCACAGCTTATAGCTATCGTGTTAGTGAAAATGGAGACCCCCGTTTTAGACCCCATCTCACAAATCCTTTCAAGCTTCCCCACCACTTCAATATCTCTGTCTTCATCGAATTCCCTTATAAGAACTTTCTTCTCTATGTTGTCAACCATGTTCTTACTGGGCTAAAGCAAGCGATCGAGTTGGTTACCAATTCTCAGGTGTAGTAGTACTACTGCATCGAAAAGGAAATATACTCGAAGATAGATATGAACTCTTCTTTGAATAATGGACCTGGCTGCCCCCAGGGACTAGGCCGGGGGAGGCAAGGGGAAGCCCTTGGCCCCACAAGGCTCTGACCCCAAATTAAAAAAAAAAAAAATCATATAAATTTATATTAATATCATATATATATATATATATATATCAATCTTGTCTAATTTGTATGTTTCCCTTAATTTTTTATACTTTTAATTTGTTCCTATTCTTATCCACAATTTATAATTGGCACTGGCAAATGCCTTTTGATGACCAATCTTAAGGCCAGGTGCCTTGCAAATTGTCAATAAATTTTTAATAGATATTTATTATATATAATCAAATTAGGATTTGTTCTCATCTTAAATTTTATGTTAATTACATTTTATTTACCTCTTGTTTTACTTTAAGAAATTAAATTAGAATATAATATTCACATTATGTTATTTTTCTTTTAAAATTTGTAATTATATGGGTGAGACATATTTAACAAAAACCTCACTTCTATTGGATAGCTGGCTATGCAATTATATTGCTTAAAAACTTTTGAGTAATGCGACACACCAGTACACCACCATCCCACTATATATGATGTGGTGCATTTATCATCATTTAATGATAAATAAATATGTAATAAATGATCATTCAATAGTTATAAATATGTCACATCTTACTTAGTAAGATACAAGTGGAATAATAGTATAGTGTATAAAATTTTTCTTTTCATATATATATATTATTTTTTATTTTTATAATTCCTATATAGATCGTTTCTATAGTTCAACCTCTTCTCTTAATTGCAACATATAAAAAATAAATAAACCTAAATGTAAAATTACTGGTATTCATGGAAGAATGTAAATTTGAAATTTATTTTTTCTTTCTTTCATTTTTTTTATAAATTTATTAAAAGGGATTTAAAATTTGTTTTTTAATTCAATTATATATTTTAGACTAAAAAATATATATATCTGTCTCCTCCAAACTTATAACCCGGATTTTATCTCTGACATGAGCAGCTAGCCTGCAGGACTGATCTGCAATATCTTATTCCATATATAGAGTTATAATTTATTTACCATATTTCTGCATGATGTACAAATGGAGTAAAATGTTCATGAGTTTAACCGCGTACCTACTAAGGGTAAAAGCTGGCAATTTCTCATTTGGAGTACAATTATAAGTACTCATAATATTCGTAGCACTCATTAACCTTCACGCGTTGCACCAGAGAACTGCAACATTCATAATCTCGCCATGTGATTCATATATACGATCATTTGCATAGTCTACACCCTTTTAATCACTTCCATCCTCTACAAGATTCTTTATATATTCATCCTATCAACTCTCTCTCTCTCTCTCTCTCTCTCTCTCTCTCTCTCTCTCTCTCTCTCTCTCTCTCTCTCTCTCTCTCTCTCTCTCTCTCTCTCTCTCTCTCTCTCTCTCTCTATTTATATATATATATATGCATGCATGTTCTGCACTTACCAATGAATCACCAGTACAATATTTGCGAAGAATTTATCTTTTTTATCATATTGGTAATTAAGATTTCTCTAACACAGAGAATGAGATTAATCTAATTTTTTTTTTTATTTTTAATAAATTACGTGACACTACTTTATTTTTTGATACACGTGGCACTACTTTATGAGTTATTTAAATATTTAGAGGTATAGTAGCAATATTAGTATTACTATAGCTGTCTAATTTATTATATTTAAGGATGCGTGCTTTACTTGTTTATAAGTTTGATTCATATGAAACGTCAAAAACATAATGAAAATCGATTGAGGTAAAAGAAGCAATACTAGGAGACGTGAACAAACTCATGAATCTAGTGTAGTATCCAAAAGACGAACAAGTTTCATGTATTTGTTGAACTTGGAGATCATAGAGCACATGCAGTAGTCCAAACATTGTAGACTAATTAACTAGGATTATGCCAAAAATTATGGGTACTCAAAATCATGAATATTCTCAATTAGATGATCAACTCATCCACTAAACTGGAATTAAGTATTATCGTCCATTTGTTAAATTTTTTAAAATGAAACATTAATATTATGACTTTCGATCTTATATGATCCACGATATTGAATATAATAATACAAGTTAGAAAACATCTCTTCGGGTGATTTGATAAAAAGGATCATCTGATTACATGGTAGGTGAGGTATCATGTTTTCTAACTTGACCCTTAGAGGCATAATTATGTTTTAAGTGAGAATTCTTGACCTTGTCCGTACTCTAAATGGATTTTTTAACCATCATGGAAACCGTAGCTAAAAGTATTTGTGTCCTATATAACTCATCAATTAAGTGATTTAATTTGAGTATAAACCCATTAGAAGTGTTTCTTAATGGCTAAATGCACAATTATGTAATAGATGAGAATCTTTGTCTCTGTCAATACTTTAAATAGATTTTCTAGCTATTACAGAAATTCTAGACATATTTGTGTCCTATTATAACTCATTAATTAAGTGATTTAATTTGAACTAGTATAAATCCATTAGAAGTATAGGGTGTGTAGACACCAGCCACTACAAGAAAAATGATCTTTTAACGATCAATTTATAGCAACGAAAAGACTATTAGCAATCAATTTTGATTGCTAATAGTCTTTTTGTTGCTATAAATTGATCGTTAAAAGATCATTTTTCTTATACTGAGCTTATGGAATGAAGATCTTACACCATTCTCCAGCATTATGATGGTGCTGGATCAGTCTTTAATTTCTTTTTCTTTCCGTCATAAAAAGAGTTTTGGTCCGTGAGGATCTTTGGCACATTGACCGGTATTGGCTGCGCACAGGTGGTCCCATGTATTTATGCCATAGAGGACTTCAACAACTGACTCCTGAAACTCAAAAACTGTTCTCTGCATCAAGTTGCCGAAAAGGAGAAAAATAAAGTACTGCTTTTTCTTTGCATGAGAGAGAGAGAGAGAGAGAGAGAGAGAGAGAGAGAGAGAGAGAGAGAGAGAGAGAGAGAGAGAGAGAGATGTCATGTGAATTCATCTTCTCTTCAGTACTGGGATTAGCTACAACGTCTATGGTTACCTAGCATATGGTAACATGAATTCACATGTTATGGTTACCTAGCTAGCTATTCATGGCAACAAGATTCTTTTATACATATTCATGCGTGCGTAAAATGGGCATGCAGCCCCATGTTGATGAACTGCATATGTTTCTATGAACATGTAAAGTGGACAGCTCGATACATGGCACGTAAAATTCAAGCATCACACCACCGTCGCATCAAGCCAAGCTAGCCGTGGGTTATGCACCCATGCATATATTATTGGCTACAACATCGAGAAAAAAACATCAGCAAGTAAGATGAGCTTTTCTGTCTGCTCTCTCAATTAGGAAACAAACTCATCGTGTATTGATAAGCTAGAATCAAATAAAAAAAAACATCCTAATACATTTATCAAACTATAGGACTAGGATCATAGCATCTGACACGTGTAATTTGGTGCAAAAGAGTTTTACTACATACACATGGGCCCTGTAACGGACCCCGTGCCCAAGAATTTTTGTCCTTTTATATCTCTTTGACTCGGCATTGAATGGGAGAAAATAGAACGGTCAAGCCCATAGTTTGGGTCATTTTCTACATGATGAGGCGTATAATGTATGTTTGGGCCTTTGGGCTAATATCTATTATTGGGCCTAGGGCCCAAGTTAAGATTTTGCCCTAGACTTCTAAGTCCAACCCTGTCTGATTAGGTTAGATGTATTCCTGTTGATGGTAATTAGGACCTTCTGATCCGAATCTGTTGCCATTCTTTTAACCAATATGGATGAGTTTTCTTAGAAAAGATAAAACTTATTAAATGGAGGCGTGAATTGAAAATAAGAGGTGGTTTTTATATAGTCCATCAGAAGAATAGCCAGATCAGATGGGAATTTGGCATTATTTCTTCAAGAGTAATGCTATTATGCCGTCTTAATTATACCATTCACTTTATTCTATTGACCTGGTACCACTACATTGTGCCCTCTGATTAATTACAAAGATAATATATATATATATATATATATATATATAACAAAATAGTGTCTGAAAACATAAAAGAGTCATTTTATAGTCAAAGAAGGATATCCCCAAAAAGATTTCGAACCATGCATTTCTTCATTTTTTTAATTTCTTTTTCTTTTTTTATACATTTTTTAATCATCATAATCATTTAAAAAAAAATCACAACATTATTTAAAAAGTTTTTCATTAATCACTAAGTAAAAAAAAAAAAAATGGGGACACATTCTTCAGAAATACTTTTTGTGTAGAAATAGTATTTCTCAACATAAAAAAAGAAAAGAAAATATTAAATAGTCATTAAAGATGCTCTAGGATTCAGACCGTCAAAAAATCCTACTGACCCTAAGCAGTCAGAATATAATTAAGTTCTTATTTGGATTAAAAAATTATTTTAACTCATTTCGGTTAATTTTATATAATTATTATAATTTTTTTAAAATTTTTAAATAAAATATAATAAACATTTCAATTTTTTTAAATTTTAAAAAAAAAAATTATATTATAACCATACTTCTTTATTCAACTCTCCATTCATATCATCTTAAGGTCATGTTTAGTTACAAGATTCATTTGAGATCAACTCAATTCAGTTTAATATTTAAATACTTAATTCTGAAATTACTAAACTCATATAACTCAAAATCTCTATAATTATACGTGGAACTTACAACATTTTTTAATTTTTTATAAATATTATTAAAGTCATTTTAATATCTAAATACATTTGAATTCACTTTAAATGAACTCTATATAAGTCACTCTATCTACTCAACTCATTATTATTTATAAAGAATTCAGCTCAATTCAACTTACCTCAATATCTAAAGGCATACTTAATTTACTATCCTAACCTCTCACGTTGATTAATTTATTAAAAAGTTATAAAAAAAAAGTACAATTTGTTTTTTTATCTGATTTTAAAGCCATTCTTCTTGTGAGTGAACTGATGATCATGACCCGCTCAAAGTCTGAACTTCAAATTTGTCAAGTAAGGACAAACAACGTCGTCTTTTTCTGGAAGCTAAGAACATTAAGAAAAAGCAAATGGGTGGGGAAAATGATCAAATATATTATTCATTCACGATTCATCCTTGACTAATTTTATTTTTCTCATTTTTTTAGCATAAATCAAGGGAAGCCAGTGCATTAGTATTCCCTCACCATTTTAAAAATCAATCACGTGGTTTCACCATAAATAAATCAAAGGGTCCAAATCGTAAATCTTACTATACAGAGAACAAATGCTAAAGTCCACTTAGCCAACCATTGATTTGATGGCTACAGCCTGTTTTTCTTGGAAAAAAGAGCTTATGAAAAAATAATTTTATAAATTAATATCAGATGACATGATATCGTATTATAAATTTATTTTAATTATAAAATAAATATAACAGATTAAATAAAATTATATCAATTTATAAAATTATTTATGTATATATATATTATAGATGTAGCAATACTACAAATTAAAAAAAAAGTACTTATTTTCTTTTCTTTTCTTTCAGAATATATATTAAATTAAAGTATGATGTTGCCAGAACAGTTTACTATTTGATAATCCCAATGATTTTCATTCATCCTTTGTAAAATATCTATTATTTTCCTATCAAACAAAATCTATTATAAATAAAAACAAATAATAAGAGTAAAGCTTGTATGCTGTCTGTAGTTGACTGCTACAGTATACCACTGATCATATTTTTTATTTAGTAATTAAGATAATAATTTTAAGTATATTGATGTATTTTTTATTTTTTTAAAATATTTAAATATATTAAAATAATATAATTTTTTTTTTTCAAGAGATGGCACGCCCAGCGTTACCGCTAGGTGGCATAATAGAGATGCCTCAAATAATTAACTTAACTTAAATAAATAAACAATCCTCTTTGCCTTTCAGCTTTGATGTTGACTTTACTTTTAGCAAGTATTTTGTAAGGAAATAATAGAGTCTTTTCTAGTTTAAAAGTTGAAAGTATTTTGTCTTCTAAGAAAATAATAAATATTATCAAAGACTTTTTTTTATTAAATATAATTTAAAATATATTATAAATAAGAGTACGCTATTAGGCCATCTCAAATTTATGGCTCATAACTTTCTTTGAAAAATAATAATAATAATAATACTAATAAACCATGTTCACAATAAAAATGAGTTTAAAAAAAATTAAAGAGTTCTATTACATATAATTATTTTTATATATTTTTATACATTTTATTGATGTAATTTGTCAAAATAATTAATTTATATTAAAAAATAATGCTGCTAATCATATTAGTCTAGTATACAAAAATCAGAAAAAGTGACTATATATAGAATTTTTAAAAATTAAAACTTTAATTTTTTTTTTCAATTTGTATTTATAGTTATTTTATTTTTTTAAATAAATCACATTATTGGATTTCTATAAGAATTTTGTTATATACAAGCACATTCGTATACTAATCTGTATATCAATATTGATTCATTCATACTTAAAATTTAAATTAATATTATTTTTAATAAAATTTATTTTTTAATCAATCATATCATATTAATACATAAATTAATACATAATTATACTTATAATTATATTTTTCGTTTTTATACATAATTTTAACGACAGGTGGTCGTTGACATAAGTTTAAAAAAGAAAAAATAATAATATTTTAATTAGATTAAATAATTGACGCATTATTATTGTCTCAATATTTTAATATAATCGAACGGTTTAAAATAGCTTGAACCAGTCTCCTAAAGCTACAGCCTATAACTAAACTAACGCCCGCCACTGCTGCTTTCTCGGCTTCTTATTCTCTTAAGTTGCGGGTTGTGTCTTTCGGACAAGCACTGGTTGAGATCGAGGATGGAGTGTGATCGGAGAGTTGGGGTGGCGGTGGACTTTTCTCCTTGCAGCAAGAAAGCGCTGAAATGGGCTGTGGACAACGTCGTACGGGACGGGGATCACCTTATCCTCGTCAACGTACGCCCCGAAGGGAACTACGAGGATGGCGAGATACAGCTCTGGGCAGCCACGGGTTCCCGTATTTATCCTCTTTCTCTCTCTCTCTCTCTGTTTGTTTCCTAAGAAATTTCCTTTTTATATTCTCTTTTATTTTTTTCCAGTCGGTAAAGTAAGAACTCGGATTTATAGAATTGTTGAAAAGTAGAAGGATGAGGAACTCCTCGTTAATTTTCGTGATACAGAAGCAATGAAGGGCTTGTGTTTGTTGGTTATAATTAATTTGATCTTTTCTTATTCGTTAATGTGGGCTGCCTTGGGCCTTATGATCTCAGGATTTAGTTTAGTTTATGGTGAGATCCTGGGTCATTACTTAGTGGTTGTTATGAAGTAAATGCGCTAAATCCACACGAGTTAAGATTTGCATAAAGGTGGTGCAGTAACAGTTCTGTTCTATTTTTGTTCTTAGAAATTCTGTTCTATTTTTGTTCTTAGAAATGCTTGAATGCTTGAATTTCTTTACGAATTTTAATTAAAAACAAAACTACCAGAGAGGTGGAAAAAAGGCACATGATCTATCTAAATGGAACTAAAGAAGATAGTATTTTGTGGATAAATTTTAGAATTTGTTTTTGGTTGACAACGATTTTATTTTGTGTTTTTATCCATAGATTTTTATAGTGACATACCTGCTGAAGTTGTATCGTTTAAAGACAGACTCCTTTTCCATTCCATTTATTGTTGCTCATGGATGGTTGTTTCTCTATTTGCCTATATGCAGCCTTAATCCCTCTGAATGAGTTATCTGATCCTATTATTATGAAGAAGTATGGAGTGAAGCCTGACCCCGAGACCCTAGACATTGTGAACACTGCCGCTAAGCAAAAACAGGTACGGCCGTATCTTGTTTAGATGTGTGATATCTGGTGTTTCTGATGTTATTGTAATCATCAACCACAATAATATTTCGGGGTGGAGCAGATTATGGTGATCCTGAAGATTTACTGGGGAGATCCTCGTGAGAAGTTATGTGAAGCAATTGATAATATTCCTCTGAGCTGCCTTATTATAGGGAACAGAGGGCTGGGCAAGATTAAAAGGTAAAATCCCATTTCCTGCTTCAATCAATTGTGATGTTTGTTTGTGTTTATTTTAGGTATTTTCTTTTCTAAATGCTCTAATTTGTGATGTGGATGGCATTTCTTAGTATAGATAGTGTTTTCAGGTGGCTACCTCAGTAATCAAGTTTTATATTGACTTCTTGAGACAGTGATGTGATACCAACTTTGTCTTTTCTCCCTAATTATCCTCTTATGAAGCTAAATACTTCATGCTTCCACAATTAAGTGGTAAAACTATTCTGGTGTTGACCCAAAAGTTATGGGCCATTTGTTTTAAGTGTGAAAATAATATGCATCACCATATATAGCTGTCGAGTACTCGAGTTTGTTGCCAGCTTTGTTAGTAAAAATGATTTTCATTGGAGGGGATGGATAAGCATAAGACTTCACATTCACAATATCTGGGGCAACTGTTAGTTGATTGTGGGTCCTTCTGGGATTTGATTGGATTTGCTGTGCTTTTGTTTGAATTTTTACAGGGCTATATTAGGCAGTGTCAGCAACTATGTTGTGAATAATGGTTCCTGTCCTGTTACTGTGGTGAAGATTGCGGAGCATTGAACACTAGTTCCATATACCTGTATGTGCTCTAGGAATAAGTGCAAAACTCTTTGCCAGCTTGACTCCTACTTCACTTGGTAGCTAGAATGGAATTATATCAAATAAGCCTTCTAGGCCTGCTGTCTGTAACTTGATTTCGAAGTCGGATGAACTTCAGTCGGTGTATATGCCAATGGATTTTGTGTTTCTGGCGCATCCTGTGTGAAATTTTTCTCTTTGCCAATGATGGGTTGCTTTCCCTGTATTTTAGGGCAAATAAACTATTATACAATTTCTGATAATGCAAAAAAAGCACTTTTTAGTTAACGTTTTGGATGTGATTTTGTTGGTTTTGGTACGAAGATCAAAGCAAGTTTTGCTTTGAAATGAAACAAACATGGCCTAAGAAACAGTTGTTCCAACAAGTAGATTTAGTAATATCAATTGGCAAGGGAGAATCATATAACGCTTACACCAATTTAGGAGCTTGTGAGACTCTGTATAATCTCCCTTTGTTGAAGATGGTTTTCTTGTTTCAGCTCCCGAATATTGCATCTTCTTGTTTTGGTGGTCACAACTTCTTTACTTTCTTGATTCCATGTAAATTTTATTGGTCCCAGATACCGATCGCTGTATGTATGCTCAGCAAGTCTTTTATGATTTAAACTCATTTTGGTTTTGCAGCCCACCATCAAAACTATTGCGCATTTTTTTGTGCCTTTTAGCTTTCTATAAAACCAGGAGTTCAATAAAAAAAAAATATGCGTAAGGATGTGATATAACTTTTTTTAGAAGGTTTACGAGTCTCGTCCAAACAGACATGATAACCTGACCTCTCTATGTTTGGTTCAAGTTTTATGTCATCTCATTATCTGTTTTTGCAAATCCCATGATCATCCCAGGCACAAGTTGTCTTTTCCCCAGTACAAACCCCACCCATAACCTCTCAGTTATCTTTATCTCTACCTCTACACTGCAATCTACCCTTGTCCAAAGCTCCGAGTCAGGGTAGCGGGGGCCTGCTTTGGATAGCAGAAGTTTCACATTTCATCTCATTTCGTTTTATTTTATCTCAATATCTAAACATCACAAAAATAAATATTTTTCAATTTCAAATATTCAACTTTTTCATCTAATCATTAGAACTTTTCTAAACTTCCAAATAAAATACAAAAAATAATTCAACTTTTTCAAATAAAAAATAATATTTTAACTTTTTTTTCTTATTTTTCAAAATTCCATAAAACATCTCAATTCAAATAATTTTATGATTATTTACAAATCATTTCATTACTATTTATATATCATTTCATCTCATCTCATCTCACTAGCCAAACCAAGCCTACTCCCATAGGTTGAATGATTCTTATATAACGGAAATCTTGTTTGGAGATTGTTGAACTATCAAAATGCCACGGTCACTCACCTACCTGTCACATCTTCAGACCATAATGTCATTTTGTTAAAGCATGACTGTTAATTTTCCTACACTCCAAAAGCTATACAGACCATTGAAATATGAAATTTGGGCCAACTTCATCAATTTCACTTTCCACGCTCGAATCTTGATTTTCAGAAGATCTAATCCAACTTGTCATCACTCTTGATTCATAAATTTATTTCGAAGTTAATGGCTGATAGATTAAAATTGCATGTGTACTTTCAACAACCTTTTGTTCTTAGGAAGAAGAATTCTCAGCTGACCCAAAAGTTAAAATAGAAAAAGAGAAGAAAACCAATACAAGAGGAAGAAACATTTTAAAATTTTCGTCAGTTAGTAATTCTCATGCAATGCTGAACTAATTTATGGAAGTATATCATAAAGACTGGGCAAGTTGTGTCTTTACGTTTGGAAGTTGGCCAAGTTAGCAGAAAATTACCGAGGTTATGCAATAGGAGCAAAGGAAAACCACGGGTTCCTCTGCAAACGAAGTATGCAAGTATTCTTCTGCTGATATTTTTCCAGGAAGTTTGACCTCTACCAAAATCTCCTAACTAGTTCGAATTATCTTCCGCACGAATTAACTCGTTAAGCTCCATCTGTTCACTTTTGCATTCCCACTCTAAGAGCTCTCCTTCCTCTAATCAAAAGTGGGGAAAAACAAATACAGTATTCAGGAGCTCTCCTTCCTCCGATCAACAGTGGAAAACGCCTTCCCACTTATCTTAATCCTCATTCTGTTTCTTTAGTTCTTTTTCTTTTTCAGTTGAATTATGTTCGCAGAAAATAATCCAGGGTCCAGAATAGTAGAATACATGCTAAACAAGAACTGGATAAGCATGCTTGCAATTGCAATCTGGTAGGAATGCGCGTTATTAGTTACACGAACTAGGCACATCGAGAGGATCTTGATATATATTACAAACTCTTCAAATTTAAATGAAAACCTCGGATTATTTATATAAATGTATATATAATATATTACTATACTGCGTAGCATGTTGAATTGTCGAGCCAGCTTAAACCGCCTATAAATCTAAGACCCATCAGTGAATAGAGCACCATGTCCACTAGATTTCATGAACTTCTTCAGCAAAAGAACAAAAATTGCAATGGTCAGTCCAACAGCAGCCCATGTAAACAGGCGATCATCAGCCGCTTTATGAACCCTTGGCTTTTGCAGTTGCTGATCAATTGAGCTATTGGACGGAACCTCCTTTGAAACCCTAACTTCTGCAGTGCTGGTGTCGGCATTTAAAGGGACCTCATGCACTTCTTCGATAATCCTATCACCACCGGCATCTTGCGAATTCACCTGGGCTTCACCCACACTGTTTGTGCTCTGTTCTTCGGGAGCCTCTGAGGTGCCATCTTGAGGAACAGCGGGTGCCTTGCTTAGCATATATTCATGAATCTGTAGTTATTTTGATCAGAACAGGATTTGACAGTAATGAAAAAACATGTGAATTGGGAACAGGATCTAAGCGCTACTACCTCATAAATTAGCTTCTGACGTTCAGGAGCCCCAAACTTTGGGGGTGTTTCACGAGATTTTATGGCCAGATCTCGCCTCTCTTCCTTCTTGTAGTCCAGTGAGCCCAGTGCACCATTTGGATTGGTGGGCATAAATGCCATAAGTGCAACTAATGCCGTCCGCACTGCCAACATTAACAGTATATCAGCCAGGTAAGAAATGTTTGTTTGCTTGATTAATTCAATGGTTAATCATTTTAAACTGGCAGGTATCTTCATCCATGTGAACCAAAATCATCATTAATCCTTGAAGCAACCACGGGTAGCAAAAATAATGAAACTGTAGCTTTCACGTTGATATATTGCCAGATGCATGTACATATCAATCCAATTTAGTCTGATATACCACCCCGTTTCCACCACAGAACTTAAGTCTACTCCAATGAACATGTCATGAGTTATAAAAACATTCAAAAGCAGAAATTAAAAGACCAAGACAAAACACCCAAGCCAAACAAAGCTCAAGGTGGATAATTGATCCAGGGAAACGTGGAAAGACCATACAAATTAATAGTACTGCCAACATAAAAGATCAGAGAAAAATTCAAACAAAAAAGTTAAAAAAGGCACTTGCTACAGCTACACAGAACATTCATAGCTGGAATATTAAATCATGGGGGATTACAACCAGGTAGAGCGGTTGGCTGTTAACTGACTGGTTGGGTTCTAAGCCTCTCCCCTATTACCAGGGGCCTGTTCTTGCTCTCGTAATTCATGAAGACGGTAAGTGCATGCACATTTATAAGCATAAGACAATCAAAGCCATAAAATGTGTTTCCAAATCTGACACTAAATCGCAGGATGCCATTTAACACGAACATCAGGGGTATGGTTAGAAGAACAATGTTTACCACTCCACGACGGCTGCCAATGCTCAGGATGATGATTTGATATGCTTAAGCAAATCTTGGTTTGGGTTTCGAAACGTCCATTTGGCTGAAAGAACAGCATTAAAGTTATTAGCACGGTCATAATTTCATGATTAAATGAATAATCAGCCGACACCCCAAAAAGACGACAAGCACATTAAAATGACTGTTTGGGAGAGAGTGCCAAAAAAAAAAAAATTACAGTTAACAACATAAACGAAGGTGGCTTCAATGGGTATTCTGCGGGCAACTGGATCCTTCCATGATAGATTCCGCCTTCAAATTCAGTATCACAAGGTCCCCTGATTGCAAATTGCCATTCGAATACATTGTCCTGAAAACGAATATCAAGTGCTTACTTACACTACTGATAATACTACATGAACAGCAAAAATTAGCTCAAATTGCATATAGAGCAAATATTTCCGCAATTCTGCCCACTCGGGGCTTTTTTGTCGCAAGAGGGAAGCTTTGCACACAAAACAATCTGGAATCATTGAAAAAAAAAAAAAAAAATCCAATATATTGAACCATACAATGAAGAAATAAATAAGGGAAACAAGCTCAAAATTGCCTATATGGAACCACTGCTCAACAGCGTCAAAAATATCTAAACCTACACACGATATTCAATATACAATCCATAAAAAATTGGATTATTACCGCCATTTAATTCTCTAATATCAGCTAATTGCAAAAACACCGGAAAGAGGAGAAAACTCAATACTCAATTGCAGGAGAAATCCATGAGACGCATAGTTAAATTTAAACGAATTGAATTAAGCAATAGGGTCATCTATTCTCCAATTTCATTCAATTGTCTAACCCCAAACCCCGGCCCGCACCACCCCCCCCCCCCCCCCCCCCCCCAACAACACACAACTACAAACAACAAACAAAAAAAATCCCAAGTGCAGTACAGATCCGGTGAGCAACATGTTAGGGTAACTCGATTCGAAACCCCAGAATGTACAAATATCAGGATTTGAAAAAAATAAATCAAACGAAACAAAACAAGAACATTGAAAGTGTAAAGCAAAACCTCGAGAGGGCAGCTCATGAAATCATCAGAAGGATTAGATTGCATCTCTTTGTACTCCTGCATAATCCGCTTCACCGCCGGGTTCTTCAAGTTGTACTTGTCCGCCGACATTGTTTTATGCTACGCCAAGATCCACCCACCACGGTCCGAGAAAACCGTATATACGCAGCGCCTATACATATACAAACATCGACGGAGCTTAAGATATGAAAAAGATTGAAAGGAATGTCTTCAATTTAATGGTCAGAGGCCCGGAATCCAATTCGGGACGTTGTCGGTGGAGCTGACACGTCATTTGAAGTGCGTTTTTGTACGTGTCGCTCATTCATTGGAAATGCCGGATAGAAACTATGGCCATCGGCCACTTTCAAAGTCCAGCCTGGAGAAATCGGCTGCTAGGCCTTGTTTGTTTAGCCAAAACCAAAAATCTCACCTCATCTCATCTCAACTCATCATTACACCTTTTTCAAATTCCAATATAAAATATAATAAACAATTTAACTTTTTCAAATTTCAATATAAAATTAATATTTAAAAATTATATTATAACAATATTTTATTTATTACTATTTAAAACATCTCATCTCATCTCATCTCATCTGTGTAACCAAACGGGGCCTTAATAAGCCTTTGGTAGCTTGTTATAACTAATTACGTCGACTTCCTGCGACGTTATAGCCAAATGGCACACTTTATAAAAATATCTGCCAGGCGGTGTTGAGGGGAAGCCTTGATTAAACCGACATTTATTTCGTCCTAACAAATTTCACTCCACTAAAAATAAATTTTAATATTATAAAATTACCCTCCATTTTATATAGAATTGTAAAATAGTTATAAAATAATTGTAAGATAATCATTTTTCTTTTTAAATATTTTTATATATTTCTATTCTAAACATCACTCAAATATAAAATATTTTTAAATTTCAATTTCAATTTTTTTTATCTAATCATTATAATTTTCCTAAACTCTCAAACAAAACACAAAACCAATACAAATTTTTCAAATTTTAAACCAAATATAGTATTCAAATAAATTTTTTAATTTATAATATTTTTATTCAATTTTTCTCCTCTTATTTCTTAAAACCCAATAAAACATCTTAATTAAAATCATATTACAACTATAAATAGATTTTATAAAAGCAAACTTATAAATTGATACGATTTCTTGTAAAAGTCTAAGCCACATGGCCCATATTCGAAAATGACTAGTCAATAACATAATTAGAGTCATATTGAAACATTATTGAAAGCAAAAAATTTTTTTCTCAAATAATGTAAGATCTTATACATTACATATCCTTATCATTTCTCAAAATGAGGTATTATAATATTAATTTTAATTTTTAATAAAAATAATTTTATAATATGTTATATCACATTAAATTACATTTTATCTTTGGTCATTTTGATGGATGAACTCCAAGCTGGCATGCTAACTTAAAAAAAAAAGAGTTTTGTTACATATAAGTAAAGTCACGTACTAATATGCGTACTAATACTGATTCCTTCATATTTAAAATTTAAATTAATATTATTTTCAATTAAACTTATTTTTTAACTAATCACATTAAATTAATACACATATTAATATACAGTTATACTTGTAACTAGATTTTTCTTAAAAAAAATTATGTTACGTACAATTAATTATATTTGCACACCAACTTGCGCAGGCCGGTGTTTGTAGTGGGATTGTAAAGTTTTTGGCATTCAAAACTTGATGTATTTGTCAAGTTCTTTTTTATTTTCTTAATGAAATGTATTTGTCAAGTTGAAGATGGAACAGAGGGACATGGTTCATGCACAAACAGAAGCCTGTCGCTCTCTAAAGAAAGCCATAAAGTAAGAGTGTAGGCTTCAAGCACTTTTCAAGTACAAAAATCATTCTTATTATCTATGTATTGTACATGATCCATTTGTCTGGGATGTTACATTTGTTGCTTGTTCAATTACTACAATGGAGAGCAAAATCAATTCTGAATATTCTCACTGTAGTACACAAAGGCACTAGGCCGTAGCCTATATGCACGAAAGTAAGGCATAACAAACTACTAGAAAGATTCCTAGTTTATCCTATACAGTTGTAAATTAGTGAATAAAAGAATGAAAATAAATATAACATGTAAACAACAATGCTGTACAGAGACTATATACAAAATGATATGTCGTATTCATCCTTTATGTTCTAACACCCCCCGCAAGATGGAGAATAGAGATTAACTATTCTTATCTTGGATAAGTGTGTCTTCATGATGTGAGATGGCAAGGCTTTGGTGAGGAGATCAGCCAATTGTGTTTGAGAAGTAACATAAGCAGTGGTGATACTCTCATCATGGATTTTATCCCGTATCAAGTGGTAATCAAGTTCAATGTGCTTGGTCCTCTCATGGAAAATCGGATTAGCAACAATGTGAAGCGCGGCTTAATTGTCACAATAAAGAAATGCAGCCTAAGGATGATGAAATCCAAGATCTGTGAGAAGATAATGTAACCAAGTCAACTCCAAGCATGTGGCAACCATCACTCTATACTCGGCTTCAACTGAAGACCGAGATACCACAGTTTGTTTCTTGGATTTCCAAGAAACTAGAGAATCTCCGAGAAAAATACAATACCCGATAGTGGATCTTCTAGAATCTGGACAAGAGGCCCAATCAGAGTCACAATAGGTGCGGAGTTGAAGCTGAGATGAGGATGAGAGTAGTATTCCTTGACCAGGGGCAGCTTTTAAATATCTCAAAATTCTATAAGCAGCAGCCAAATGAGTATCATTAGGACAATCCATAAACTGACTTAAAACTTGGACAGAAAAACATATGTCAGGCCGAGTTATTGTTAAGTACAACAATCGACCAATAAGCCTTCTAAATATGCTAGGATCAGTTATGGGATTGCTATCTTCTTTGCTAATATTGAAATTTTGATCCAAAGGAATTTTAAGGGGCTTACAACCCAACATACCTGAATATGATAGAATGTCCAAAACATATTTTTTTTGACACAAATGAATCCATTTTGAAGATCTAGCCACTTCTAAGCCTAAAAAGTATCTTAGGCAGCCAAGGTCTCTTACTTTGAACTTAAGATTGAGAAAAGTTCTAAGAGTGCTAATGGCTTTATTTGAATTGCTAGCAACCAAGATATCATCAACATAAATTAGAATAGCAATATAGGAATCTGCCTCATGCTTGGTGAATAAAGTGTAATCAGATTTGGATTGTTTAAATCCAAAGTCAAGAAGAGAAGAGGTCAAATTGTAATTCCATTGCCTTGATGCTTGCTTAAGGCCATAACTGCTCTTAAGCAATTTACAAACTTGGTGAGGGGTACTCTTGTTGTAGCTAGGTGGTTTTTTCATGTAAATCTCCTCCTTGAGTTCACCATTTAAGAAAGCATTAGTGATATCAAAATGATGCAAGAACCAGCCCTTAATAGCAGCAATGCTAAGCAAAAATCTGACAAACACAAGTTTAGCTACAGGTGAAAATGTGTCAACATGGTCTATCTCTTCTCTTTGTGTGTAGCCTTTGGCTACTAGCCTAACTTTCAATCTTTCCAAAGTACCATCTAAATTGAATTTTACCTTGTACACATACTTACAGTCAATGGCAAATTTTCCTTTAGGTAAATCAGTGAGTGTCCAAGTGTGGTTATTTTCCAAAACTTCAATTTCAGCCTCTATAGCCTTACACCAAGCAAGATCCTTAATGGCTTGTTTATAGGAACTGGGCTCAGTTTGCAGAGAAAAAGAAGTGGTAAATGCTTGAAAGGCAGGTGTGAATTGATGATATGACAAATAATTAACTAAGGAGAAAGGCTTACCATTGGAAACAGGAATATCCTTGGAACTAGATTATGTGGAAGGGTGATATGCAACATGTTGACAATGAAAATCCTAAAGATATTGAGGAGCAATTTGGACCTGAGAAGACCTTCTAAGTGTGGGTGTAACAGTGGTCTGTTGAGGAGCAGTGGAAGAGGATGGTAAATTAGAAGGATTGTGGTCAGAGTTAGGGAAAGTGGTAGGAGCATTAGAGTTGTGGTTTGCTAGATCAAAATTGGAAGGTGAGGCAAGTGGTGGAGTTAAGTGGTTGGGAAGAAAATCTGTTTGAATGGTAGGAGAAGGTGGTGTGGGGGGGGGGGGGGGGGGTGGAATAGGTAAAGGTGAAATATAAGAAGATGGGTTGTTGGTAGTATGTTTTTGAAAAGGAAACACAAGTTCATGAAAATTAACATCCCTTGAAATGAAGATGGTGTTGGTTTGAATATCTAAAAGTTTGTATCCTTTAATACCAAAAGGATAACCCATAAACACACAGCTGCACTCTCTTGGATGAAATTTATTTCTACCTTGTGAAATAGTGGCAACAAAACATAAAGAGCCAAAAATTTGTATATGAGCATACTTGGTTTTTGTTTAAAAAGAAGCTCATAAGGGGTTTTATTATGTAAAATTGGTGTGAGAAGTCTACTGATAATGTAAGTTGCTATAAGAACAGCATAGTTCCAGAATTTTTTAGGCACTCCAGACTAAATTAAAAGGGCTCTAGTGACATTTAGCAAATGTTGGTGTTTCCTCTCAACAATACCATTTTATTGAGAGATTTCCACACAACTTTTTTGGTGGATTATTCCATTTTTATCGAAGAATTCTTTCATTTGAAATTCAACACCATTATCATTTCTTAAGATTTTAATTTTCAAGTCAAATTTTGTGGCAACTAATTGATGAAAAGATTCAATGCAGTGGTAGGTGGCAGCTTTGGTTTGAAGTAAATATAGCCATGTAGAGCGTGAGAAATCATCCACAATAGTCAAGAAGTACTTAGAACCATCATGTGCAATAATTGGGGAAGGATCCCAAATATCACAATGAATAATGTCAAAAATTCGAGAGGAAGAAGTACGGCTATGTGGAAATGGTAATTTGTTGAATTTGGCTAAAGGACACAAAGTGCAAAAGTTTTCATTAATCAAAGAGCCATGAGGCTTTACATGAGGATCGAAAATTAACTTGAATCTAGTGGGAGATAAGTGACCTAGGCGGGAATGCCATAGGTTGTGTTGAGTGTGGTTCTGTGCAACAGAAGCAGAGGGTGTAGTAATGGTATTTGTATGTAAATGAAGGGAAAGAAAATTTGTAAGAGCTGAGGGGGAAACTTTGTGACACTGTAGATGATACAAACCATGCCGAAGATCACCCTTCCCAATCGTTGTCCAAGAATGTAGGTCCTGAATAAAACAATAAGAAGAAAAGAAGAGAAAACAGTAGGCATTAGATTTGGTCAATTTAGGTACAGAAATCAAATTAAAATTGAATGAAGGTACACAAAGGACTTCTCTAAGAGTAATGGAGTTGGTTAAGTGAATGATACCAACATGAGACATAGGAGCTAAACTTCCATTTGGGTCATATTATGTTGAGTTATGCCATGTTAACCTATTTCGTAATATTCACTAATGGATCAAAACATGTTGACACGACATGACGTGTTATATTAACGGGTCGTATTAGAGTTTGAGATTTTGACATAATAAGCTTAACGGGTCAGGTTAGGGTTGACCTATATAGTATAATATATATACTTTGACACGACATAAAATGACCCATTAACATGATTTGACACCCCTAAATATGAATGGCAAATGCATGATTATAGGGTGGAAGGGTACGCCAATTTGTTCTCTTTCTGCTTGGAAGTTCCTCTGACAATAGCAGAAAGAGAGCAATTATAATCTTTCATCTATTAACCCCTTTCAAGACATACTTTGTGATAACTTTAAACATCAACAATTGATGATCCCGTCTCACATGTCATTGCTGACAACTCGGTTCTTTCTATTTCAAGTGTACAATTTGAAGGTGCATGTACGTGATGAGGGCAATCCAAACATGCCTATTATGCTTGATGTAGTTTCTATTTTAATTTGTGGATTTGTTATCTTCAGATCAAGCCATTTTGAGGGTTTTAATATCTAAAACATGGGTGAAAACGCAACCGCCATATTTATCTTTATATTGCTCATATCTAGAGTGGATTAATGTAACTCAGCGGTACTTACTCTCCAAATTAAAGAAACTCTTGGCAGACTAATCATGGATCTACTTCTCTGTAATTGCACCCTAACTTGAGTATCAATGAATAATCAATCCTCCGCAAAAAGGATTTCTATCTGAAGAAGACCAAGCCATTGAAAATCTCTGAACTACTAACCAAATAGCTTTCAACTAAAGAAATTAACAAAATCCAGAGTGGAGCTGCAAACTTGCAGCCAAAAACAAGGTATGTGGATTCATTTATCTTAATCAGTTACATCTTACAAGCACAAACATTGCGCAAACTTACAACTATCGAACATCCTGCGTGTGATGTATCGGTTCATGTTTTTGGTTCTGACTCCATGTTTGGGAATCTTTAAATTGTAAAATTTCCTAAGTTGATGGCATATATGCAACAATTCTTTTAGCTATTCAAAATTTTTTGTTTGATTGGTATCCTTTTATTGAAGAGAACATGGTACTTTAAGAAAAGAAATATAGCTGTGTGATATTGTGTTGCTTCTAGCCTACTACATGGGTTCCTATTCTATTTTTATTGTTGGCTAGCGCATGTCCTCAAATAATTATGTATATCATTGCTTTGGGTTTGGTCTTCAATGACTATTTTAGTTCAAATTCTTGTTGTCATGACTCGTGATTCAAGAGAACGATACAAATTATGGAGGTTTTTGTGCAATAATGAAGTTGATAGCATTTTCACTTCATTGTCTTATTCTGGATTTTGGACAATTTCTACCTGCGAGGAATCCAAAATGAGGGAAAGATGGAGGGCTATAAGCCTCTAAGAATTATTCATATCTTGTCAAGACAAACCCATCTCTCTCCGTTGGCTCCATGCTTCCTGTAACAGCCCATTAGAAATTTAACGGCGAAATTTCTATTGGTTTTAGGAATCTCGTGAAGACCCGATAAATTTTCACTAATCTATTAATCGTATAGTTGATGTTATTACTCACTATGGTATCAGAAGTATATTTTTGATTATTTGAGATAGTTATAAAGTTTTAATAGGACACATGGAAAGATTTTAGCCACCTTACTCTTCCAAGTATACTCTCCAGTTTTGGAAAATAGCCTAAACTGATTTTGTGGATATTATTGGATAAAAATAAAAATAAAAAGAAATATCTTGAGGTAATTTTCGTGAATATTATTGGGTAAAAATATTTTGAGTTGATTTTTATAGATATTATTAGATAAAAATATCTTAAATTGATTTTTTATAGATATTATTGGATAGAATATTATAAGATAATCTTTTATAGATATTTTGGGTAGGAGAAAACTACACTCAACTCTCAACTCCAGCCTTATCATCTTCCTTATCTTGTCCATAAGTAACTCCAGCCATCACCTACAAACTTATCTTCATTTACACGTTCCTTTAAAAGAATATCAAATACTTTCTCTCGGATAGCTTTTAGGAGTTTTTTTGCACGCCCATTTGGAAGCTTTTTTAAGTGTTTTATCATAAAATCTCCTTATATAAGTTATTCCTTTTTTAATCTAGTTTATATGGATATCTTATTTGCCCCATTTGAAGATCATTTGGTCAGTCAAATATTATATAAACTATAAAAAGGTCATTCTGGGAGATAAACTGGAGAATATGTTATAGTTTGAAGTTTTTGACCAAGCTAATGGATAGATATTGGTCCGAAGTTTTTATGGAGTATTGTTAACATGTATATGTGACTATTGGTTGAGGATTTTTGCATGATTAAAGGTTTTGATGAAAGATTTTCTTAGATTTAGAAACTTAGAAACTGGAAGAAGAAAAACAGTTTCTGTTTTGAGAAAGTTTAACTCTTTGGTGGTCTAAACCTATTCTAATGACTTTAATAATTTTATTGGAGAATCCTAAGCATCTTATATACATGTTATATTATTATTTTGAAGATATTTGATGTTAGTTTCAAAGATATGAAATTTTATACAAAGAGATATTCAGATAAGCCAAAGTGTGGATATTCTTGGCTAAATTTATGTTTTGGTTAATTTCTAACCATGTGATCTTGAATTAGAAGCTTATATATGTTTTAGGACATCTTTTTAAACTATGTGATGGTTTGGTTTGAAGATCATATATTTATAAGTCATAGATCAAGAGATTTATCAAAACTAGTTGAGGAAAAAGTTTCTGTTTTTGGACTAAGTGTAAAACCGAAAACGCTAAATATTATTTTGTGATTTTGGTGACTTTAGTTTGATGATTTAAAGCATGGTTGATGTTAGGATGATATTATGAATATGTTAGAAGTAAGATTTGATTTTTGAAATTCTTGGAGATATTTTGATTTAAGGTCAAAACTTGTGATTCAAGTGCTTGGATCTTTTTACAAAAAAGTTTGGTATTAATTATTAGCTTTTTCTAAATGGATGTTTTAAGTATGGTTTTGAACTTAGGATTGGAATATGTTTGTTGCAAAATTTTGGTTTAAGCATGAGTTTTGAAGTTGGAAGGAATTGCAACAAAAATCAAGGGAAATGACATATGGATGTTTCGGCCATAGTGTGTTTTTCATAGTTGTGTTTTGTTTTAAATTTTTCTAAGTTGATATTTAAGTTTAGGACAAAATTTACATGAGGAATGTAAATTTTGGAAACTTTTGGAATTAGTATGCAAAATCCTTAAGTTATGAGTAAAACGGTCATTTTCCCACATGTAGAGAGTAAAATGAAAATTTTACTCTTTAAGTTAGTATTTTTCATATTTCAAATTATTAGTGATTTAGTTCTAACTTTTAGAATTACTAATTACAGTTCCTCGTGATCGCACTTGAAGTTTTATAAGAAACGCGGAGATTGAGGTAAATTAGCTTTTAACTTACGAGCAGTCTACTGTGTATGTGTGTTAAGTAAAGGAACTACAGTGTATGTATGTGTGTTATAATATATGTCATGCCATGCCAAGTCATCACGTAATTGTTTGTTATATAGAATTTATTCTGTCATCAGTTTTTATCTGTTACATAATATATTCTGTCATGTATTGTTGTACATTACAAGTACATCATGCTAAGTATGCCATCTATTACATGTATGTCAAGTCATGTAATATTCACTGTTACAAGTATGTCATGTTAAATATGTTGTCTATTATATATTATGCATGTTACGAAATATTACAAGTTGATCATGTATTTCAAGTTATGTTCAAGTCACGTTATGTTACGTCAGGGTTTCAGTCCTTTCGTATTCCAGTCACGTTTCATCTTGATTACTTATGTATGGGGTCATAGCAATTGTGATGCATACACTACGTGAGACACAGCAATTGTGACATGTAGAATACATGGGGCCACAACAACTGTGGAGTATGTATTTACACGTAGAATACATGGGGCCACAACAACTGTGGAGTATGTATTTTTCATGTTAAGTCAAGTTTGCGTAGATTACATGGGGCCACAACAACTGTGGAATATGTATTTTCACGTAGAATACATGGGGCCACAACAACTGTGGAGTATGTATTTTTCATGTTAATTCAAGTTTCAGAGCAAGTTTATGTTAAGTCAAGTTTCAGATCAAATTCATGTCAAGTCAAGTTTAGTTCATGTTTCAATTTAAGTTATGTTAATTATGCTATGTTGTACGCTAAGTTATGCTTTAATTACTTATGAATTTGATTATGCATTTATGCTTTTACTGTCATCCATGCATCATTAGCCTGTGTGGAAGTTTTTTTTTGTTAACTTGCTGAGATTTGTAATCAAATCTCACTGTGGTAGTCCCAACTACCATTCCCCCCGAATGGTAGATCTTATTACAGGACCTGAAGGAGGATCAGGAGCTGACCAACTAGACACAGTCGACTGAACGACGGTGCGTTGTTAATGTTAATATAGTAGTTAAATTACTACTTGTACGATGGAGTTGCATCTCCAGTACTTTTGGATCATAACTATTTTGGACTAGTGCTGTGATCTTAGTTATTCAATGGATCTTTATATATAAAGTGTGTTTTAAGTATTTGGGATATTTTCAGTTTGGTGCATAGTATTGCTAAAAAAATAAAAAAATTATCCGCTGCGAATATTGCATAATGTTAGATGCATGTTAGAAATATTGCATCTTATATGTCATGAACGGGGCAGGTTAACCTTGTGTTGCATGTCTCGACACTTCAAATGTCCGTCCGATCCCAAACGGAATTTGGGGGCGTTGCACTTCCTTCTTCATTCCCTCTTGACCCTCAAAAAGCCATGAATGGCAGAATAGCACTCCTTGTTTGGGTAATGATACATCTCTCTAAAATATCAGAAGCCACTCTCTAACATGATTCAGAATGTTGAGCTGAATAGGGGACAACCGTCACTTTCTAGCAATGAAGAAGTGAGTTGAAGTACGGAAAGAAGAACTTGAATCATGGCTGGTGTGCGCAGATTATCAATTGAAGAAGTCATAAAAGTAGTGAGAGAAAGGTTCATCCAATTCTCTTCCCAAAACTGTGTTGATCATTCCATGCTTAGTAGTGTTTTCGGCAGTGCTCCATTTGGTCTCTCCTGCCAAGAAACCAAAGATGTGGAACTAGCTTGTCTTCTTTTAGCTTCGACCGAGAAGGTTGGCAAGCAAGAATTTGATCAAGGAAGGAAATTGCTAAATCTGTGTGATTTCTTGTCCTCCAAGACAAGAAGTTCAGTTCAAAGAACCGTTCACTATTTTACCAAAGCTCTTCAAGAGAGGATTGAGAGAGAAACAAGTAGAATGACATTAGAAGGCTAAAAAAGTAGTGAAGAACAGAAATCTAATGAAGAATCAATGATGTATGTGGATCCTGCTCTTATTGTATGTTTTCTTCACCTTCCCTTCTTTCAAATTATTAATTTTTCCGGAATCCAAGTAATTGCAGATAGTGTGGCACACTATCTGCAAAAAAGGTTCATTACATTGATCTTGCAATCAGAAGTGGTGGATGCTGTATGGTGTTAATGCAAGCTCTAGCAACTCGTTTTGAATGCCCAATTGAGCTACTTAAAGTAACTGCTGTTGGAACAACTTCAAAACAGGAAATTAAGAAGACAAGTAAAAGACTAGCCCATTTTGCTAAGACTTTGAACATGCCATTTCTATTCCAAATAGTAATGGTGAGAGACTTCAAAGATCTCTGTTGCCCAGATGATTAACACAAGAGGGGAGGTGAATTGAGTTGTATTAAAAAAAATAACATTTATAAATTAAATATACAATATAAAATATAAACAAAATACGAAATAGCAATAAATATAAAGAGTAATGGTAAGAGAGAAGCAAACTCAGTATGTTAACAAGGTTCGGCCCCACTGCCTATGTCCTCGCCTCAAGCTACCATTTGAGGATTCTCCAATTCAATATTCAACCTCATTCAAGTGGAGATAGAAACCTATTACACATTTGAACAACATCGCTACAAAGAATCCGTGTAGAACACTCTCTACACTTATAATCACCTTACACGTGGTGATTCAACTTTTCCCTGTGTAGAACATTTTTTACACGCACAAGAGTTATACACACCCTTTTACTGATTCAAGTGCTGATAGTGGGTTGGTTATCAGAAAACACTCCTCAATGAGTAGAATAAGAACAATACAGCACAAACTATATCTCTTAAAATGAACAAAAATTAATGCTCAATGCTTAAAGAAGAGAGAATGAAAGTTTTGAATGAATGTTGTATACTCTTGGTGTTGTGAATGTGAAGCTCTCAAATGATCTATTTATAGGTATATGAGACTTCATATTCAAATATAAAAAGATTCACATGTCAAATACAACATCATTCACTTTTTAAAAAAATTCAAATAAAAGGTTCTTCTTTTTCAATTGTCAAAGACAATATCATTCATTTTTCAAAAATTTCAAACCTAATCTTTTACTTTTGGCATATGACAAAAGGAGCACACTTTACTTTTCAAAAAATTCAAACCTAATCTTTTACTTTTTGCATATGACAAAAGGAGCACACTTTACTTTTCAAATATTTCAAACCTAATTTTTTACTTTTTGTATATGACAAAAGGAGCACACTTTACTTTTCAAATATTTCAAACAAAAACATCTACCTCTTGCATAAGTCAAGAAAAGCATCAATCACTTTTGAAAATATTCAAATAAAACATGTACATGTGAAAGATGACAATCAATCATTTTTAATATTTTCAAAATTCAACCCTTTAATCAAGGTATGCATATGTGAAAAATGACAATCAATCATCTTTAAAAATTTTCAAATTTAATTTTCAAAATATTCATGCACATGTGGAAAATGTATTTTAATGCTTTATGATAAAATATTAATTTTGAGTCTTAATCCTAATTTTAAATTTTTAAGAGATTTACAACATTACTCTATGACTTTAATGTGAATTTATTCCATTCTTGCTTATGCTTGTTTCCTTGATGTGCTTGACTCCATTGTGTAGACAACTTGAACTTGAGACTCCTTTATTCTTTGGATTCATTTGTTATTATCAAAATTTATGTGTAGATATATAATTACACAAAACTTGAAACCTTGGGTTCAACAATGTCCCATTTTTTGATGATGACAAATACTTGATAGAACCTGAAACCTTTATTAATACTTAAGCTCCCCCTGAGAATGTGCATTAGTTTTTCAAGCAAAAGTATGAATATAATTTTAAGCATATATAACAAGTTTAGCAATTAATACAACATTAATGTTCTAGTCTAACAGTTCTTCCCTTTTTGGCATCATTAAAAAGGATCTGCAACAAGTAAATGAACTGAAGAAAACGGTGCGTTAGTAGAAACTATTGAGAGTTGAAAAAAAATGAATCCGTCCGTGACTCGACAAGTGTGGCTGGAGATTTGAAAAAATCGCCTAATGTTGTTGACAAACGAGATTGAAGGCTCCGATTTTCTAAAAAATGTCATTTTCACCAATCGGTAAAAAAAATCACATTGCTCTTTAACTTAGATGATATCTCGTCTTGTTCTTTATGTTATCTCTATAAAATCAGTCCTAAAGTTCATCCAATCCGCATCAAGTTTTCTTCTCATCTCTATAACTCATCTGCATTCCTTCAACATTCTCGCTTTAAGCCTTCTATTCTTTTCTTAATGACTCATTCTTCTAACATTTCTCTAGATTCATCCATGAGGCATTCTGCACCTCAACCTCCTGTCCTTTCTGCAGCTGCCATTGGTGCCATGTTGTAGCAAGAAAATAATAATTTAGCTAATAAGTCAGATTCTGATACTATCTATGACTTGGTGAGTCTTGAGACTCGCTACTCTTCCTCTATTGTTGCTTTTTCCCAGCGGCTACAAGCCAAAAATTATGAAGTTGAAAAACTCAAAGAACAAATTGTTGTACTTCAACGAATTGTTCAAGAGTCTCACACAAGGGAATGAATCATTCGGCAGAAGAATAAACAGTTGAAATCTTTATTAGATTCTTCATTCTGCTTGCCGGTTCCCATGGATAAGAATGACATGATATTGTATGAAGAGAATGAGTGTCTCAAACATGAGGCTAAGAATCTCAAATTTATGTAAAAGTATTTAAAAAATCTATTTCTATTTTTATTGACCGTGGTCTATCTTTTAATAGATATTCATAGCATGCATCATACCTATTTCTCTTTTGATCATACATAATTTATCTTCTGGTAAAGGTTTTGTGAAAATATCTGCTAACTGATCGTGTGTGTTTGTAAATTCTAGTACTATATTGCCTTTCTACACATGATTTCGAAGAAAATGATATCTTATTTCAATATGCTTAGTTCTAGAATGTTGTATTGGGTTCTTTGAAAGATTTATAGCACTTGTATTATCACATTTGATTGGAATGTGATTATACATGAGTTTAAAATCTTCAAGTTGTTACTTCATGTAGAGAACTTGAGCACAACAACTACTCGCAGCAACATATTCTGCCTCAGCAGTAGATAATGCAACAGAATTTTATATTTTACTAAACCAGAAAACTAGTGCATGACCTAAGAAATGGCATGCTCCACTAGTGCTTTTTCGATCTATTTTACAATCAGCATAATCAGCATCTGTGTAACTGATTAGATCGAAAGATGTGTACTTAGGGTACCATAACTCTAGGTTAATTGTACCACTAAGATATCTAAGAATGCGCTTAACTGCAATTAAATGTGATTCTTTTAAAAATGATTGAAAGCGTGCACATAAGCACACACTAAACATAATATCTGGTCTACTGGCTGTCAAATATTATAAGCTACCAATCATACCTCGATATATTTTCGAGTCAACTGGCTTACCGGATTCTTCTTTATCAAGTTTAGTTGATGGGTTCATTGGTGTTCCAATTTCCTTAGCACCTTTCATCCCAAACTTTTTCAGTAATTCCTTAATATATTTTGATTGATTGATGAATGTCCCACTTTTTGCTTGCTTAATTTGCAATCCGAGAAAGAATGTAAGTTCTCCCATCATACTCATCTCAAATTCTTCCTACATAGTCTTTGCAAAAGCTTAACACATATTTTTATTAGTAGCACCGAATATTATATCATTAACATAAATCTGAATCAAAAGAATATCATCATTTTCATATTTAATGAAAAGAGTTGTGTCAATTTTTCCTCTTGAAAAACCTTTTTCAATCAAGAAACCAATGAGTCTCTCGTACCAAGCTCTAGGAGCTTGTTTGAGTCCATATAGTGCTTTTGTGAGTTTGAAAACATGATTTGGAGAAATATGATTTTCAAAACTTGGAAGTTGCTCAACATATACCTCTTCATTTATAAAACTATTTAAGAAAGCACTTTTAACATCCATTTGAAAAAGTTTGAAATCTTTATAACAAGCATATGCAAGTAGCATTTGAATAGTTTCTAATCTTGCGACTGGTGCATATGTCTCATCATAATCGATTCCTTCTGCTTAATTAAAACCTTGGGCTACAAGTCGAGTCTTATTTCTAATAATGATTCCGGACTCATCTTTCTTGTTTCTAAAAACCCATTTTGTTTCAATAATGGTATGATTTTTGGGTCTAGGAATAAGTGTTCAAACATCATTTCTTTCAAATTGATTCAACTCTTCTTGCATAACTAGAATCTAAGATTCATCAAGAAGTGTTTCATCAATATTTTTAGGTTCAATCTGAGATAGAAAAGCAGTATGATTGCAAATATTTCTAAGAGACGATCGAGTACTTACACATCGTAAAGGCTCTCCCAAAATTTGTTCCACTGAATGATCTTTCACAAATTTCACTGTTTGGTTGTATCTTGTATTAAATTTTGATGATATTTCCTGATAACTCCATGTTGAACTTCCTCTATTGTGTTTTCTTTGTTAAGATTGAGACTTTCCATATTATTTATATCTCATGTTTCTTCATCAATAGATTTTTTGGAGAGTGGAGAATTAGATTCATCAAATATTACATGCATAGATTCTTGTACAGTTAAAGTCTTTTTATTGAATACTTTATAAGCTTTACTATTAGTATAATACCCGAGAAAGATACATTCATTAGATTTTGTATCAAACTTGCCTAAATTATCCTTGTCATTCAAAATAAAACATTTGCATCCAAATACATGAAAGTAACCAATATTGGACTTTTTCTCATTCTAACATAACTCTATTTATCTAATTTAGACCTTAGCATAACTCTATTTATAACATAACATGTAGTACTTACCACTTCGGCCCAAAAATAACTAGGCAAGTTGTTCTTATTGAGCATTGTTCTTGCCATCTCTTGAAGAGATCTATTTTTCCTCTCTACTATCCTCATTTTGTTGAGGAGTTCGAGGAGCAGAAAAATTATGCACAAAACCATTTTCATCACAAAAAGTTTCAATATTTTTATTAACAAACTCTTTTCCCCTATCACTTCGGATACTTGAAATAGTATAGCTATTTCTATTTTGAATTCTCTTGCATAACTTGATAAAGGCATTATATGCCTCATCTTTATGAGCAAGAAAGATGACCCAAGTATATCTAGAGAAACCATCAACAATAACAAATGCATAATATTTTCCTCCTAGACTTACAACTCTATTTGGTACAAAAAAATCCATGTGTATCAGTTGCAATGGTCTAGTAATGGAAATATATTTCTTGATTTTAAAAGAAGTTTTTGTTTGTTTACCAAATTGGCATGCATCACAAATTTTATCTTTAAGAAAAAATATTTTTGGTAAACCTTTCACAAGATCATTTTTTGAAATTTTGGAAATAAGTTCCATATTGGCATGACCTAATCTTCTATGTCATAGCCAACTAGTTTCATTTTGAGCTGAAAAATAAATAGCATCTTGTGAGGTAATTTCTTCAAAATCGATTGTATAAATTTCTAAAAGTAATAAAACAAATATTATAATTATGATCATTCAAAATAATGCATTTATCCATTTTGAAAGTAACTGTAAATTCTTTATCACATAATTGACTTATGCTCAAAAGATTATGTTTTAGACCTTCAACAAGTAGAACATCTTCAATTATGAGAGAAGATTCATTACCAATTTTACCTATTCCCACGATCTTCTCTTTCGAGTTGTCTCCAAATGTCACGTGTTCTTTTTCTTTAGATCTAAAATCAAAGAACTTAGTCTTGTCTCCCGTCATGTGTCTTGAACATCCACTATCTAAAAACCACTTGTTTTTGCTTGTAGATGACTTCATGCATACCTATAAAAACAATTAAAATGATTTTTCTTGGTACCCAAATTCTTTGGGTCATTTATTTATTAGTATTAGAAGAAACAAGATTTTTAGGTATCCATATTGCCCTAATAGTCATTGTATGATTTCTTCTAATAGGACAAGTATGATAATTATGACAATTTCTATTACAGAAATTGCAAATAGCATGTGACATATATGAAGAACTTGAATGATTATAATAATATCTTTTTTTGACAAAATTATTTTTATGAAAAAAATTTTGAATATTGGTCTTTGATGTAGAATGATTATCAAAGAAATTTTTATAAGATTTGTATTTTTGTTTTGGCATATATCCCAAACCTGCCTTGTCAAAAACACGTCTTTGACTACCAAGAAGTTTTTCAAAATTTCTTTTTCCATTCGTAAAGTTTTCAACAATATTTTCTAAATCAGTTTTATTCTTAATCAACTCAAGATTTTCATCTTTCAAAATGATACTTTCTTTTCTTAAAATATCAATTCCGTTTGTTAAAGAAAAATTTTTCTTTTTCAAAGCAGTATATTTGATACCCAATTTTTCAAATTCCTCATTAAACTCTTCTAAAATATTTTGCAATTCTTCATATGAAGGATCTTCAATATTATCAAGATTTTTTACCTCAATGTCATCTTTAGCCATAAGACAAATATTTGTTAATTCTCCATTACTTGCTTCACTATCTGAGTTACTTGAATCATCATCACATGTAGCTTTCATTATTTTCTTACCCTTATTTCGATCTTTTTTTAGCAGAGGACAATCTGGATTGATATGATCAGACTTATTGCATTTATAACAAATTAAAGTGTCATTTTTACCTGAATCTTTCTTGGAAAAATTTTTGAAAGATTTCCTCGGAGGAGTTTTATTTTTCTTTAAGAACTTCTGAATTCTTCTTGTTATCATCGCAACTTCTTCATCTTTGTCTTCATTTTCCTTGTCTTCATCACTTTCACTTTCATGAGGAGCAGCTTTAAGTGCCAAGCTCTTCTTTGGCTTTCTTTCTTCTTCTCCTCTTTTCAATGTGTACTCATGGGTGATAAGTGAACCGATGAGTTCATTCACTTTGAGCTTCTTGAGGTCTCTAGCTTCAAGAATTGCTGTCACTTTTGATTCCCAGCGTTTTGGTAGAGAGTTGAGAATTTTTCTTACTATTTCCACATTGGAATAAACTTTGCCAAGAGTTGTCAAGCAGTTTATGATGTTAGTAGAATGAGTGTGCATACTAGGAATAGATTCATCATTATTCATCTTAAACATTTCATATTCATGAGTAAGAATATAAATTTTTGATTTCTTTACTTGCGAAGTTCCTTCATAAGTAACTTCCAAGTTATCCCAAATTTCTTTTGCCGTAGCACAAGTCATTATTCTATTAAACTCATTTTTATTAAGAGCATTAAATAATAAATTCATAGCAGTTAAATTCAAAGTATAAAGTCTATCGTTTTCACGATCAAACTCTTCTTCTTCCTTTTAGACCTTTATTCCATCAACTATTTTTGTTGGAATATAAGGTCCATTTACAATACATTTCCAGATTTCTCAACTTTAAGCCTGAAGGAATATTCTCATTCTAACTTTCCAGAATGAGTAATTGTCTCCACAAAAGAGTGGAGGCCGACTGCTAGATTGACCTTCACCAAATGAAGCTGCAATGTTAGCCATAAAATCTTAACTCAAAAGATAGTTAATCTTATAATAGAGCTCTTAGCTCTGATATTAATTGTTGCCTAGATGACTAACACTAGAGGGGGGTGAATTGAGTTGTATTAAAAAGAATAACAATTATAAATTAAATATACAATATAAAATATAAACAAAATACGAAATAGCAATAAATATAAAGAGTAACGGTAAGAGAGAAGCAAACTCAGTATGTTAACAAGGTTCGGCCCCACTGCTTACGTCCTCGCCTCAAGCTACCCCTTGAAGATTTCTCAATTCACTATTCAACCTCATTCAGGTGGAGATAGAAACCTATTATACATTTGAACAACACCGCTACAAAGGATCCGTGTAGAAGACCCTCTACACTTATAATCACCTTACACGTGGTAATTCAACTATTCTCTGTGTAGAACACTTTCTACACGCACAAGAGTTATACACACCCTTTTACTGATACAAGAGCTGATAGTGGGTTGATTATCAGAAAACACTCCTCAATGAGTAGAATAAGAATAATACAGCATAAACTATATCTTTCAAAATGAATAAGAATTAAGGCTCAATGCTTAAAGAAGAGAATGAAAGTTTTGAATGAATGTTGTATGCTCTTGGTGTTGTAAATGTGAAACTCTCAAATGATCTATTTATAGGCATATGAGACTTCATATTCAAATTTAAAAAGATTCACATGTCAAAGACAACATCATTCACTTTTTCAAAAAATTCAAATAAAAGGTTCTTCTTTTTCAATTGTCAAAGACAACATCATTCATTTTCAAAAACTTCAAACCTAATCTTTTACTTTTGGCATATAACAAAAGGAGCACACTTTACTTTTCAAACATTTCAAACCTAATCTTTTACTTTTTGTATACGACAAAAGGAGCACACTTTATTTTTCAAATATTTCAAATAAAAACATCTACCTTTTGCATAAGTCAAGAAAAGCATCAATCACTTTTGAAAATATTCAAATAAAACATGCATATGTGAAAGATGACAATCAATCATCTTTAATATTTATAAAATTCAACCCTTTAATCAAGGTATGCACATGTAAAAATTGATAATCAATCATCTTTTAAAATTTTCAAATTTAATTTTCAAAATATTCATATACATGTGAAAAATGTATTTTAATACTTTATGATAAAATATTAATTTTGAGCCTTAATCCTAATTTTAAATTTTTAAGAGATTTACAACATTACTCTATGACTTTAATGTAAACTTATTTCCTTCTTGCCCATGCTTGTTTCCCTGATGTGCTTGACTTTATTGTGTAGACAACTTGAACTTGAGACTCCTTTATTCTTTGAATTCATTTATTATCATCAAAATCCATGTATAGATATATAATTACATAAAGCTTGAAATCTTAAGTTCAACAATTTCAATGAAGTCATCTTCAAGTCAAAGGCCATTGAAGTTGTTGCTATCTACTCCCCAGTTTTGCTGAATAAAATGCTGATGAAGCCTAGTCTCTTGGAATCTTTATTCAAAGTGCTTAGAGATCTCAATCCATGTGTCATGGTGGTCACCGAAGTCGAAGCAGATGATAACTCACCAACTTTCTTAGGCCGGTTTAGTGAAGCACTCTTATTCTACAGTGCCTTTTTTGAATGCCTCAAACTTTGTATGGATCAGAATGATTCTAATCGGATGACATTGGAAGCAACTTACTTCAGGGAGATCCGAGATATTGTTGCAACTGAGGGCGAGTACAAAACTTTTAGGCATATGAAGATTGATGCTTGGAGAAATTATTTTGAATGATACCGTATGGAGGAACAAGAGCGTAGCATCTCATCTTTACATCATGCAGAACTGTTGGTGAAAAATTTTGCTTGGGGTAGCTCTTGCACACTTGATAGGAATGGGAAATGCCTAACTGTTGGATGGAAATGAAGGCCAATTCTTTCTCTTTCTGCTTGGAAATTTCAATGAGAAAAATCCCGAAAAAAGATTTGTAGAATGTTTTCTGAATCTCTTATTCAATAAACCCCCTAGCTTTTACAAGTGTTGCCAACTGAATTGAAACAACTGCATTCTGATCATTTATATTACTTAAATTTTTCCAACTGATATTGTGATGATGATCATAATTCTGATACTAAATATAATTCCAAGATAAGGAAATTAGAATATTGTGAACCTTAGCTAAATCAATCATAGTTATAAATGGTATATATGAATGTGAAGTTTCATAATATCTCTTCACTGTTAGTTCTGGGCAAGAAATTTGAAATGAAAGACCTTGCAAAACAATTTGGGCCTCAGTAGATAATGCTTACATAAGCTTGTCAACTCCTAACACAAATAGAGGTTTAGGAAAACTACTCATCAATAGTAAGATGTACAAATGCTTTCTCATGGTTTAAGGGATTAAAAACCTTGGATATCAAAACATTAGTCAAATTATATGGTAGAGGGAACCCCTTGGTTGAGTAATGAGTCTTTAGTATGTGAATAACAAATATAGAACCCCATGAGTAGGATGAAAATTTTGATAAAACTTTTCCATGGTCATGTTAAGATCTAAAGTAAATAATAAAATATATATCTTCCTATTAACTTATGCTTTTGGGACAAGTTATGATTTCACATGATATAAGAGTAAAGATCCTAAGTTTGAACCCTGATTCTACACTCTATACTATTTAATCAAATATTCCACGTGTTAGGCCACCCATTGAGGGGGAGTCTGGCCCACACGTGAGTTGTATTAAGATATAAAATAAATAATAAAATCTACATATTCCTATCAGTTTAAACTTTTAAGACAAGTGATGATTTCACAAGTCTCACGAGTCTTGGACTTAGGATTAATTGGATATCTAAAGATGAATTTGAAATATATTAGCAGAAGCAAATAACAAAAATTCAACGGTCACACAAAAAACACTAAGATTTAAGTGGTTCAGGTTGAACAATAGCCTACATCCACTGACAGAATCGATCTCAAGGAATTCACTATCTCAAGGATGGAGTACAAGAGAACAATCACAAATCATTTTTCAATCTCAAAAGCCCTAATACACCTAATGAGCTCTCAATATCTCATAAAAGGAGTTCTCTCTTTTTCTAGCCTAACTCACACTTTTTCTCTTTACAAAATATGTTTATATATAAAATGGAGCAAGAACTAGGTTTTCTGAACAATAGCTCAAGCGCACTGTCGAGCGAACAATCATTCGGAAGTTCGCTCAAGGAGCCAAGGTTGATCCAGGATCGAGCAATAGTTGAGCCATGTCTCTAGAATGTCGTTTTCAATAGGAAATCAAACCACCATTTTAACAAATCTCCACCTTGGCTTAAATTCCATCAAGCCAGAATAAAATGAATTCCACCAAATTGAATTTCACTATTCGACAACAAAGATATCAAATATGCCCACCAAAGATCACTCCTCCATAAATCCCAAACAGGACGCACAATGCCTATATCTTGAAAACCCCATTACCACCCAAAAGTCTTCATCTCCATAGAAAACTTGATCAAATCACAAGTTTGGTTCTAATGAAGAGATTCAGGGAATGTTTGGAAAAAGTTTCCATATCTTCTAATCCCATTTTATTTTCTTCCCAAACATCATTCAAATACAAATACTTTCTATCTAATCATTACAATTTTTTCAAACTAATCATTATAACTTTTTCAAACTTTCAAATAAAAAATAAAAAATAATTCAACTTTTTTAGATACTAAAACGAAAATAATATTTAAAAATTATATTCTAACAATATTTGAACTTTATAATATTTTTTATTCAATTTTTTTCACTCATTTTTTAAAATCCAATAAATACTTAATTCAAACTATCTCACTACTATTCACAAACTATCTTTCTATTATTAACAAAATTCTCATCTCATCTCATTAGCATCCTCTCAACCTCTTCACACAAAAGCAACATACCACTATACAAACTGCTTATTTGAATAACGGATTCTAAATGCACATGCACGGAAGGCTAATAACCAATATTCTCTGCCAAAGCAAATACACCACAAATTCTGCATGAACATATCTCGAAGGTGGTCAAACTGCCTTCTCTATCTACTAGAAGAAACTATAGACTTGCTCTCACTATGCTCCAATGCCAAAATCATAATCATGCTCCCTCCTTTTTCAATAGCATGATCTAGAGTGCTACCTACACTCCTTTTGTGAAGCTCTCCCAGCAACTTCACCTTATTGTCATAAAAACCACCTTTTTACCATAACCCTACTCTCTCTTGTGGAAACAGCAACTCAAAAGCTGTGGAATGAGAAAGGTTCACCCAATAGTAAACTGTGTTGACCACTTCACCCAAACTTTAGACAAGCCTGGATTACCAAAAAAGTATACTACGGGATCTCACACAAGAGTTTGATTCATTCCATTCAGCTATCCCATTTCTATGGAGTGGACCCCAACTGTACAGTATCTGAAATCACTCTATCTTTTTGCCTGTTAGATTCTCAAAGCCTTCCTAATTGAACTCATCAAACACGTCACTTACTGCGTCAAAAAAATAAGTCCAACATTTTCTCAAAATGGTCACCAAACAACATGAATAAGAACAGGACATCATCTTGCACAAGATGTACCCCAAAGATCAGAACAAATAAATTGCAATTAACTTGATTTTGCATTGCTTCAAAAAGATACAATGCTAACACACAATAAATAAATAAATAAATAAGCTTCCTTATCTTTTGATTAAACAAAAATAAAAAATTGTCTACTCACAAATGACCACGCTCGTTCACCTATATAGCTCAATCACATATGCCATAAACAAGTAATATCTGAATCTAGAATGTCTAAAGATAACCTTGCAGTTACACCATCACTATCTCACAAAATAGAAAATAAAGACCATCGATCTTATTTCCTGTCATTACAACCGAAGAGTCCTTGTAGACTCAAATGACTCCACCATCAGCTATATACCGATAACCAAAGGAGTTAACAACGCCTAAAGATGTAAGATTTTTCTTCAAAGATGGAATATGTTGAACGTTAGACAAAGTTCTAATGATTCCATTATACATCTTAATTTTGATTGAACCAATTTTAACAATCTCAAGAGTCATATCATTCTCAATCAAAACAAAATTATTGTTGATTGATTCGTAAGTAGTGAACCAATCTCTCCTGGGACACATATGGAATGTACAAGCTGAGTTCATGACCCACTTATCACTAAAATGACCACTAGAGCCACTGACTACTAGATTATGCAAAATTATGCAAAATTATGTATTTTCCAAAATGCAACTTGTTCAGTTTAGAATTTTATATAACTGGTATTACTATCAAAGAGATCCTTTGCAAGATGATTCTTTTACATCTAGATAACATGGCAATGTTCAGACAAAAATCTTGAGAAAAAATTTCTATTAATTTCCCTTCCACTAAAACAATCAAATAGTATGAATTTAAGAATAGTGTTCCTTTCCTATGACTAGATTTCTAGGTAGTCAAAGTTATATTCTCCAAAAGTGAGGCTTTATAAGAATAGGGAAGAGTACCTATTATTGAAAATTTTCTCACCAATTCAATGGTTAACGGGCTTCATGAAGCTTTAAGAATTGTACATTTCAAGAGAGATTAGATTTGTGTACCATGACCATGTTACCTGGACTACAAATTAACAGCTCATCCAAAAAAAAAAAAAAATAGCAGTGTAAGATAGAAAAAATTGACATACACTGATATCTCAAAGGTTTCATGGATAGAAAGAATAGACAACAGTTTTTTTTTTTAATAAAGAATGCACATTAAAAGTACAAAATTAAACTTTTTAATTTCGCTCGTAGAGAAGCTAAAATCTAGCATTGTTTGATATCTAACACTAGACCTAAACAGTTCAATAGTTGGCTCTGAATATAAAACAAATATCAGGGGGAAACCCAGGTCTGCCTCATGATACCTGCACCATTTTTACTTCTTGTATGGCTTTCATGACTGATCTCGAATGATCTAGGCTTGGCATAAGCATTGCAGGTGCTTATGTAGAAAGAGAATTTATTTTGCCTCCAATCATATGGTTTCCTCTAAGAGAAATTTCAGATGATTGAGCAGCACATTTCTTTTGATACAAGGGCCTGGCTGCAAGCAAAGTGATTACCACAGTTAAAAATTGAAAAACAATACAGATCTTATAAGGTTAAACAGAATAAAAAATTCAGATATTAGTGATTAAAGAGAAACTTATAAGGTTAGATAATCATACTCATAAAAACAATTAAGATCTAACTCATAAAAATACTCCTCAAACAATCTCATCAAAACAAACCCAAAATCAACAAAGAGAGAACCCTCTCCTCAAACATTCTTCAACTGTCTATATTCAAATCATTATTCAAAATCATCTCTATATGATGAAAAAAAAAATTATGTCAAAAATATAATTATTAAAAACATTCTTTTAAATTAATTAATTTTCATTAGTGACAAGAAAAAAAACTAACAAGTAATTTTACTCATCCAGTGCTATGAGTATTGTATGAGCCTCATATCATGTCAGAATATGAGCTATTGTGCTTTGTTAGATGTGGGGTTGTGCATGGTGATGGGTGGTCTAACACGACTACGAGATGCCAAGCTAGTGCATCTCTCGAAAGTCACAATAAATATGCTAGCACAGTTCTGACCCACAAAATTATTTCCTTAAATCTTTTACATTCAAACATTATCATCAAAACATACCCAAATTAACAAAGTAACAACAGGAAAAAACCCTAAAATATCTGAAGAAGGATGCAACAGATTTGGCATGAACAAAAGCTAAACAGACCCAAATCGAAAAAAAGGACCCAAATCGTAGAGAACAAACCTTTGGATCACGAGGATGACAGCGATGGCAAGAGATTCGGTGCTCAAAATAGAGGGATCATCTTCTTCCCATATCTGCTTTCCTTTTCAAAAAGTAATCAACGAGATAGTGAAGAACCCATGAGACACGGCGATGGCTAGGGTTCCAAAGCTAGGTTTCATGTGTGAGAGAGAGAGAGAGAGAGAGAGAGAGAGAGAGAGAGAGAGAGAGGGGGGTGGTCGGGACTTGAGGGGGGGAGACGGGCCATGTGAGACAAGGCGGCGGTTAGGGTTTAGTAGCTTCTTTCACGAGAGAGAGAGAGAGAGAGAGAGAGAGAGAGAGAGAGAGAGAGAGAGAGAGAGAGAGAGAGAGAGAGAGAGAGAGGGTCAGGACTCGAGACCGGGACTCTGGGTTGACTGGGGAGGGAAGTTTTACTTTTACTCAAACCCGGTTGTACCGGGTATTAAATACGGAACCTGGGTTTCATACCCGGGTTCGGACCAGATGTACCGGTTATTACAAATGCGGGTTTCGGTCTGAGATTATCCCAGGCCGAAACCCGTAACCGGAACCCAGATAGACTGGGCAGGATAAAAATTCAGCCCGGATGAACACCCCTAATTAATCTCACGTTAAAAATCAAATTAAAAAAAGAAAAAGTCGAAGCTACCCATGGATGCTGCCACCAAGGGGTGGCTGAGATTGGCCACCATAGGGTGGCACATTGACCTCCTATTGCCATAGCCCAATCCAATCATCTCGTGGTGGTTATATCTCAGCTGGCCTGTGGTGGTCAACTTCTAGCCAATTATCGCAAGTAATCTTCAGTTTTTATTTTAAAAAATGATCATTTTTAAAAGATAAAATCATTTTTTTATTAAAAATAATTGTTTATTAATCCTAAAAGTAAATTTCCTTGAGAAAAAAAAATTGACATATGGCATTCTATGGTTTTACACGTGTTTATGTTAGCGTTGATAGAAGAACAATTAACTAGGATTCTCTTTCTAATGAACTTATAATAGTGATTTCTTTAAAAGAACTGTGCAGCATACTCATAAACCTAAGGCTGGGTTTGGATGCCTAAATGAGATACAAATTATCTCATATGAGATGTACTGTAATCTAGTCTACCTATCTAAATGACATGAGTTGTTTGTATTTTATCTCTGGGTTTCGAAATTAACAACTGGCATTAATAGTAAAAAGTGAAGTAAACAGTGTACAAATGAAAGAAAACCTTAAATGAACAGTGCAAAACTGACAAATGTAGTAAATGAACAGTGTAAAACATTAAGTGAATAGTACAAAACAGTAAGTGACTAATGAAAAACAGTAAGTGAACGGTTGCTATCCAAAAAGTGTGACCCATCTCTTTATTAAATCCCAAAAAGTAAAAACTATCTTATCTCACTATTCAAATATACACTTTTTTACAAACTATCTCATCTCAACTTAGAAATCTTACTACTATTCAAAATATCTTATTTCAATGGCCTGCATAACCAACAAGACTTAAGTATTCCCATGCATACAGGTGTGTTATTGTTGGGCTTCTATTTGTAAAGCCTAGTTGTGTTTGTGATGACTTGATTTGATGACTTGATTCAGCAAAGATCCGTTTTTTTTTTTTGTAAATTTTCAGTGAGGCTTAGACTATGAAGGAGAGGCTTAGACCAAAAGTTCAAACAAGATTGATCATGGACAAGTTTGGGTTTGATTCAATCCAATCCGCTATATAGGGTTGACTATATATATATATATATATATATATATATATATATATATATATATATATATATATATATATATGTATTGTTTCATGTATGGCAGCCGTATTGCCACACTGTATTTGCCTATCATCTACAACTCCATAGACGTAGGTGAAGCACGAAAATCTTGTGCTGTATGTGATTGACTCCACTTTTTGTTCTACCTTTTCTCTTATCATTCCTGACCGTTGCTTCCAAGATTTCTTAAATCTTTTAAGGTATTAGGTTTGCATCGAAAATTATATATACAATTAATAAAATCTTAAAAAAAATAACGTATCACCACGAATTTTGTGTTATTGAATGTATATTGATATCAAACTGATGAGGTTGGATTGAGGGCAGTACTCTGTTAAGTTTTGTTGTTTCTTTAATTGTGTGCTAATAATTTGTTAGTCCAATATTTCATGTATTTGTAACCTCTATTAATATGGATGGATGGAGACTTGAAATTAGTCTAATGGTCGATATTGCTGATACATATGAAAGTCATCTGTGAATGATCATGAGATTGTGGATATCATATCCTATATACTGCCTGTCCAGCTTTCTCCTAGCTGACTCCTGGTTGATGTGAACAGAGAAACAACGGAACATGCGGACAAGAATGTGGAAAAAAGCCTGACCACATAAACCATATAAAATATGCGGGCTGCATTGTAAGCTCCCCCTCACGTACGTACGTTTTCCTTCGAGTGCTTATCCGAGAGTACCAAGTCTTCTTGTTGTATCTACTCCATGTTGTCTATTACATCACTGTTTAATTACTATTCTAATGTTCTTCAAGTCCTTGTCTTTTCTTGGCTGAACTTCTTAGGTTTCTTTGTTCTGATTTGCAACTTCTCTTATATATTCATACAACATTTGAATAATCTATATTGATTTAATATGTCCATAGATATATGTCCATCCAAACCGCATTAATATTATCAAATCATCGTGTGCCGTGCTGCAGAGCAGCTTGATAACCTTGGTAACATCAACACAGTTCATTAATGTCAATGTATCTGTACTTGATTTTTGGAGTGTGCATTTATCAAATGCGTCATGCGTGATGCTATAACATGAAATATCTTTAGAATAATGCTAGTCTGCCGCTTCCATATGCCCGCTTTGGATGACCGCTCGACGTGGCAAATTACTGTAGTGCTGACTAGGCTTCTGAAACAGGAAAAAAGAAAAACTCACTTCCCGCCTGCCTATTACGCACAATGCCTTTCTCCTTCATCCTTCCCGTGGGTTGCCTTCTCCAAGGTCTTTCCTTTCTGATGGATGTTTAGCAAATCTGAAACCCATTCACCGTCCGTCCCCCAACATCACAGGGCCGACCACCACCAAACTCGGCCCATCTCCGGTGAGTGAAGGCCCCACACAGAAGCTAGAAAAACCGAGAACTAGGAATCGGAAACAGGGGACATCCGAAACCCATCCACCTACTGCGTGGGTCACGGTGCCGATCAGCATACAACGCCGACGAGAGGTGGGTCGAGACAGAAACTCCGATCACCGAGTCCTCCGATTCGTATTCCACCCCCTCCCATCTGTTTCTGATTCGCCCCCCCCCCCCCGGGACACGGCCATTCAGGCCACGACAGCTGAAGGTAAAGGGTATATGTGCATTCCGGCACACTTGCTTTTGCAGAAAATTTATTGTAAATGTGAATGAATACATGTAAGGGAATCCACATAAATATGGGCGTGATTTATTCTCTGTCAAGTTGTTTGTATATAAACTCTGTTTGTGGGCTATATATTCTGTAAGTAGCCGGTTTTGTTTAACGTGTGTATACACCTTACATTGCAAGATTCTTGTATTATGTAAACATTGTAGAAAAATAAGTATTCTGAAGCTCACAATGGAAATATGAAGACACCTATATTGATCTGTTTTGTAACCATTTATACAGAGCTTTACAAACCTAGCTAAGGGATTTGTACATCTAAGGAGATATTGTGTACATCGGTTACAGATTTGAATCACTAAAAATAAAACAACTACATCAATTAGAGGCCATGATACTCGGCTTGATGAGTGCTGCAAATCACTTCCAGATTTGTTTCTATATTTGAAATTTATTCTTATCTTGTGTCACTCTCCTTAATAAACATGTCTTGTAATGCAAAATATAATTCGAGAGATTTCCATGAATACATTGGCCGCCTAGTGAAAACTTAACGTAAGTAAAGGTGCCACCTTTTAATTGAAGTTATGTACAACTATATTGCTATATTTCATCTTAGTTAAAAATATTTGCTGAAAGATGTTTTAACTGTTAAAATACATTAAAACCATGGAACTTATTTCTCATAAAGACAAAGAAGCTTGATTTACGTTATAGGAGAAAAAAAAATCCTGCTTGAGTTATACCTTTAAAAAAAATTGCTTTAAAAAAAATAAGAAGCTTGATTTATATTGCTTAGAGAGAAGAAATTTTTTGGGCATATATATTTAAAATAATTTTTCTGCATGGGCATCATCTGCATGCTATTTTGTAGGGATCTTTTCTTTGTTGTATGGTATTTATAATTTCACATGTCAATAAAATGAGGGCATATAAAATGATATGCTAATTCAGTAGCCTTCGCGATACTAATTGTAGGTTCTCCAAGGCTGAGTTCATATGGCTTCCTTTGTACACTTGACGGATGATGAGTATGATGAAGTATTGGTTGATGATGGGCCTGATAATTATGATGGTACCGAAGAACCTAAGGAAGATGATGGTGTCGAGGAACCAATAGTTGGAATGACTTTTTCTAGTGAGGAAGAAGTCCGGTCTTATTATATGAGATATGCTAAACAAAAAGGGTTCGGGGTCCGTAGAAGGAATTCTAGACAAAGCGAAGATGGGCGGGTTAGATGGTTCACATTGGTATGTGCGCGGCAAGGCACAGCAAAGAGTCAGGCTTCCAATATACTCAAGCCAAGACAAACAGAGAGGGTAGGGTGTAAAGCAAGAATTAATGCAGTTTTGAATGAAGATGGCGGATATACCTTGTCTAGTGTAATCTTGGATCACACACATTATGTCAGTCCAGGGAAAGCAAGACACTTTAGATGCTTCAAGAAGGTAGATGCTCGTGTGGCTAAGAGGCTTGAAATAAATGATGAAGCTGGAATACGTACGTCAAAAACTTTCCAGAGTGTAATTGTTGAAGCGGGGGGGTATGAGAATGTGCCATTTGGGCAAAAGGAATGTCAAAACTATATTGAGAAAGCACGACAACTTCGTCTCGGAGTTGGAGGCGTTGAAGCTCTAACTAACTATTTCCAGGAAATGCAAAAAAAAAATGTTGAATTTTTTTATGCTATTGATGTCGGCCCTGACATGAGGTTAAAGAATGTGTTTTGGGCAGACGCCCGAAGTAGAGCTGCGTATCAATCATTCGGGGATGTAATCACTTTTGATACCACATACTTGACCAACGCTTATAAAATGCCATTTGCGCCATTTGTGGGCGTGAACCATCATGGTCAGTCAATCCTATTCGGGTGTGGATTGATTTCCAATGAGGATGCGATTACTTTTGAGTGGTTGTTTGAGTCATGGTTGAAGTGTATGAATGACCAACCACCAAATGCAATCATTACAGAACAAGATAAGGCAATGAAACTTGCAATTGCCAGGGTGTTTCCAACAACTAGGCATCGCTTCTGTTTGTGGCATATCATGAAGAAGCTTCCAGAAAAATTTGGGTCACATTCTCGATATGACGAGATCAAAGATAGTCTACACAAATGTGTGTATGACTCATTAAGTGAGAATGAGTTTGAAGAACGATGGAGCGCTTTGCTTGAAACAAATGATCTTCGCGAGAATGCTTGGTTGGGATTGCTTTATGCTGATAGGCATTATTGGGTGCCGGCGTACGTAAAAAATACATTTTGGGCTGGAATGTCAACCACACAACGTAGTGAGGGCATGAATACATTTTTTGATGACTACGTTCACTCCCGGACCACATTGAAACAATTTGTGGATCAGTACGATTCAGCCCTTAGGAGGAAGGCAGAGAATGAAGCAATTGCTAACTTTAATTCATTTAACACTGAGATTCCTTGCATATCTCACTATCCTATCGAGAAGCAATTTCAAAAAATATATACAATTGCCAAGTTCAAGGAAGTCCAAGAAGAATTTCGAGGGTTTTTGTATTTGACTACTTCGTATTTTGGTGGTGATGGGGCAAACTTTACGTACGTAGTCGGGGATGAGATTAAGGTGAGTGATGGATTCATTAAACGCGTAAACTATTTTGTTAGCGTATGTGGAGAAGATTCCCTTGATATTACATGCAGTTGCAAATTATTTGAGTTTAGGGGAATATTATGTCGACATGCTCTTCGAATCCTGGCACAGTTAGACAAGAGTGAAGTTCCGCCAAAATACATTTTGGATCGGTGGAGGAAGGATATAAAGAGACAATATGTCAATGTAAAAAGTAGTTATGAGGCGACGAGCAACCCTGAGAAACAAAGGTTCAATCGGATCCAGAATTGCTTCTATAAACTATGTTCAAATGCCGCAAAGACCGAGAGAAGCTGTGTGAAATTGATCAGCCAACTAGAACAGTTGAAGTCGGAGTACCCCGATGACGATTCATATGGTGCTTGTTCCACAGCTGGTCTTGTTACTCCCATTGATGGCACAACCAACAACGTTCTTAGTCCATTAGTTGTTCGGAGTAAAGGGAGACCCACAACTAAGAGAAGAACACACCCCGTTGAGAAGGCTCTCAAGAAACCGAGTACTAGAAGGAGATTGTCCACAACTGAGGTCCAAAATCCTTTGATTATTTTGTACACATATGTAGAATTCATTTTTTAGATACTAGTAGTTTTTTATTATAATTCAGTATTAGTTCTAGTTGAATTAATGTAATTCAGTAAGCTTGATTTTACTTAGATTGCCAATATTATTAGTTCCAGCTTGATTGATTAGATAGGAAAAATTATCACCTTAGGCTTGAGATTAAGAAATTGTATTCCATATTTGTTGATATGTATAGAAAAGTAGTCACTTATCAAGGGAAGATAGACGAAATTACAGTATGAGCGGCACACAGCATGAGGTTCCACAAACTCAGGTACTTATAAAAGCAACCTTAACTGATATTGCTGTTTTTGCATGGTGTTCTTTTATTTTGTTTATGTATAGAAAGCCCAAAATAATGTTTGCTGATTTTTTCCAGCAATCCTCGCTACATGATCAAGAAAGCCAAGTTTGGACACATGGGCCGGATTTTTTTTGTACTCCCTTGACTGCTCGTCCACCTCCAGTGCAAGCGCAACCTGTGCAGATGAATGACTCGGATCAAGATGATTTACGACAGCCTAGATGGTGGCAGCCATGATGGTGTTGTATTTATAGTGGTGTTGTCCAGGGTAGGGTGTCTTTTGATTATTTGTGAAATTTGGACAGAGGGCTGATGTTGCTGTATTTATAGTAAAAAGGTTGGGTGTCTTTTGTGCTTTTTGTATTTTGCACAGTGGGAAGATGGTGCTTGTTGTAAATGGTATGTGCTTTTTTGTAAAAGAGGGGCCTTTTTGTAAGTAGGAGGGGCTGTTGCTGTACTTACTAGTAGTTTTTGTTCCAGAAATATGTATAAGTTCTCGAAAATACAATGGCCTCAACTGCCATTTTGTCTGAAAGAAAAAAGTTCAATATGAAAACTCCTTTTTTCTTCACAAGCTGAGTACCTATGAGTTGTAGAATTGCAATCTAATGGTGTATTTGTGGTGATTTCCAGCATATACTATTTTATTTTTCTTGCTTGGTCTGAAATAAAATGGGTGAGTTATATTGCTAAAAATTTGGGCATGGTGTTGTTTACATTTTGCTAACCGAGTACTACTTCCAAACTATTGTATTTATACTTCCAGGAAAGTCCATGACATTTTTTTTGGGCATATCCAACAAGTACTCCAGGATATTGATGTTATTTATTTGATTTTCAAAGCAACCTTTTGCTTGGTTGAACTTGCAGTAGCTGTTTATAACAGGGTTTAATAACTAAAAATGGACACTTGAATTCACAGGTGAGTCTTGAATCAGGACTAATAACAAACCACTTAATAATACAAACTTCATTTTCATTATTATCAACAAATACATGTCGTTTTCACAAAATACAAACACTTTCCACAATGATACAAAGATCCAGCACTCAGAAACAAATTTCCAGCAACAAGCTGATTTCCCACCTTCCACAAAATACAAAGATCTTCTACATACAAATAGACTTTTGTAGTTGCTTACTTCTACAACTATATTAACATTTCCCCTTGAACCAACCACAACTAGATATCAGCAACCCAACAAAAAAAAACCACGACAATGAAATTAGTGTCACGTAGGTAGCCTTCTCCATTTGCCTCTTGCGCTTCTCGGACTCTATTTGTAGTCGATGATTCAAGCTTTGGATATCCATTGATGCTTGGATCTTTTCAACTTCAAGTTTTAATTTATCAATTGAGTGTTGTAATCGTTTGATAGTTTTTTGGCAATATGATGGTATTTCAGGGTCATACCAGCAGAAGTATCCACAAGACTTCCCAGACTGCAAAAAATCAATTACCACTTAAATTGATTTCAAACAACACTATCAACAATAATGATATGTGAGGGCAAGAAGAGTAAATCTCACCATATAGTTTTGGCATTCAAAAAATCGCCGCCCCTCATTTTCCTCCGTATGCGCAGTTCTTTGACAAGCTTTAATTCCACAGTAACAAATTGGGTACTCAACTATTGACTTTCCTGAGCTTGAGCAATTTTCACTACGTGACTCAGGCATTGCTGTCCATATACAAAGAGAACAATAAAAGTAGTTGTCGTAGCACATACACAGAAAAATTATTAACATTGTTCCCTTCCACAATATACTCCACTCATTCTTATAGTAAAACCAGGTATCTAACTATTCTTGTTATTTTTTTGAACTTATGGGAACCTAAGGTGTGCAAATTGGACTTCCTTAAACTATGTTTCATAAAAACCACTTGACACTTATCAATATAAATCTTACAAACATTTAAATCTTACAAACATAAATCTTACAAACCTAAGGTTTGCAATAACTATAAAATGAAGGCCATTTGAACTCCAAAAAAAACTTATTGAACAATATACGCATGGTCCATGACATTTCCGAAACAGAATTGTATTCACAATATGTAGAGGCCATTTGACCTCCAAAACAGATTTGTATTCACAATATTTAGAGGCAATTTGAAGTCCAAACCAGCAAAGTCTACACAATATTTAGAGGCCATTTCAACTCCAAAACATATTTAAATAAGTTTTTTTGCCTCTAAATATTGTGAATACAATTCTGTTTAGAGGCAATTTGAACTCCAAACCAGCAAAGTCTACACAATATTTGTATTCACAATATTTAGAGGCAATTTGAACTCCAAAATAGAATTGTATTCACAATATTTAGAGGCAATTTGAACTCCAAACCAGCAAAGTCTACACAATATTTGTATTCACAATATTTAGAGGCAATTTGAACTCCAAAACAGAATTGTATTCACAATATTTAGAGGCAATTTGAACTCCAAACCAGCAAAGTCTACACAATATTTGTATTCACAATATTTAGAGGCAATTTGAACTCCAAAACAGATTTGTATTCACAATATTTAGAGGCAATTTGAACTTCAAAACAGATTTGTATTCACAATATTTAGAGGCAATTTGAACTCCAAACCAGCAAAGTCTACACAATATTTGTATTCATAGTAGGTTTAGAGGCAATTTGAACTCCAAAACAGATTTGTATTCACAATATTTAGAGGCAATTTGAACTCCAAACCAGCAAAGTCTACACAATATTTGTATTCACAATATTTAGAGGCAATTTGAACTCCAAAACAGATTTGTATTCACAATATTTAGAGGCAATTTGAACTCCAAAACAGATTTGTATTCACAATATTTAGAGGCAATTTGAACTCCAAACCAGCAAAGTCTACACAATATTTAGAGGCCATTTCAACTCCACACATATTTAAATATTAGAGTTCCAAATAAACTGATCATGCCATGCCAAAGATTAGAACTAAAAATGCCAAATCAAATCTGTTTTCAGCAAGCACATAAACCGTAATCTTCCTTCAAGTTGTCTAGACTAACAAAAAATTAACCAACCCAACCCCCTAAGAAGCACGTTGACAGCTTTGTTTTTTGGGGAAAAAAATTCTGCACCAAGTCCCTGTCGCCTTATTCATTCCAATTTAACATACATTTTCTAAACCAACTACATAGAAATCTCACACACACAAAATACTACAACTAGGAAAACTAACAGTCAATCAAACTCATTCTAGACTTAAAAAAAATTAACAAACCGAACCCCCTAAGAAGCAAGTTGACAGCTTGTGTTTTGGGGAAAAAAATTCTGCACTAAACGTCTATCACACTACCTGTGATGAGAATACATTTAGCATCAATGGGGAGTACTAGAAGGAGGTTACCAGAAATAGAAATGAAGAGGGAACCAGCAAGGTATTTATTCCTGGAGGAGGAAAGATGGTCTGCCGCAGTCGGGGACGATGATGGGTCCAACCGGTAGCGACGGGATCTGATGCAAAATCGATGCAGTAATCTCGCTGAACCAGTGTTCAGCGACGGGATGGCACGGTGACGGCGTAGGGCCAGCGCAGGGATGGCTGGGAGGAAACGGCGACGTTAGGGCTGCAGCGGCTGCTGCTGGGTCTGGGTTTGAGTTGTGCTTTCACATTTCCAATTTTCACGATGCCCTTCTTTCTCACCGTTTTCCCCCATTTTTTTTTTAAATATTAAATGCCACGTGGCGTGCCACGTTAGGCGGTCAAAACCTGCGGTAACACCGGAGCGGCACAGTAGCGCGACCCATATCTTTAACTTAGTCATGGAATTTAGAAAGAAAAAAAAAAATTGAAGAGTAATCTGTTCGTTTATGTTTAAATCGTTGCATATATATTGTAATAAACTAGCACAGGGTACCATCTACCAGCAAACGACTACATTTGAGATCCCAGATTGTGAGGTTTTCTGCAGCAATTTTAGATGGCAAACAACGTGTTTTCTTTTGGAGAAGAGTTTGGCTTTGATGCAGTTGAAGATAACTTCACCTGGTCCGAGAAAGTTTGGGAGAGTATGGACAAGGTGGGGCCTGGGAAATGCTTCCATTTCAATGGACCAGCAGAAGAATGGGGTTCTGACTCTGGTATCTATCAAGAGGATTTATCAGAGGAAGATTTCAATTTCTCCCAACATCAACAACAAGAAGCATCTTTCTCAGAAAATGGGCTTCTTGATGATCTGCAGTTCCATGCAGTATCTCCACAGCTTCATACATGTTTAGAGGAAATTGCAAAACTTGGTGAATTCCCAACTCTAATCCCTGAAGTTGAACCCGGAAGCGGCAACGATTTTCTTTAGCCTCCCTTGAGCTTCTAAAACATTATGGAAATAGGTTCAAACGGTTAAATGGGGACAGAGTAACAGAGCCAAGTAATGATGTCGCATGCACGAAGGTGGAAGACTCGAACTGTCAACTGAGGAAATCGTGAGGCTAGCTGGCGCAGGGTTCATTCAGTCCACTTCCCAGGCAGCCGATGGTCCGTCCATGCCTATCCATCCTTTTGATCTTGACTTCTGCGGCCTTTCCGATGACGAGAGAAGAGATATGGAGCTGGCTGAATCCCTCTTTGCTTCTGCTGAAAAGGCGGGTTCCCAACAGTTTGAGCGTGCAAGGAAGTTTCTCAACCAGTGCGATCACTTATCTTCCAATACGGGGAACCCCGTCCAGCGAGTAGTTTACTATTTTTCTGAAGCTCTACGACAGAAGATTGATCGTGAGACAGGAAGAAACACATCAAAAGACTCGGGAAAAAGCCCATCTATCGATGTTGATAAGGAATTAATGAATCCAAGCCCCCCCCACACTTGCAAATCATGAAGAACTTCCCTTTTGCCAGGTTACACAATTTGCAGGGATTCAAGCCATCATAAAAAACACGGTGGAGGCGAGGAAGATTCACATAATTGATCTTGGCATCCGTAATGGCGTGCAATGGACGATCTTGATGCAAGCCCTTGCAACTAGATGTGAATGCCCTCTTGAGCTTCTTAAGATTACTGCCGTTGGAACTACTTCAAAACATTTGCTCATGGAAACAGGTAAGAGGTTGGCAAGTTTTGCGCAGTCCTTGAACTTGCCCTTTTCTTTCAACGTGGTTATGGTATCAGACATGCTAGATCTCAGAGAAGATCTTTTCGAGCTAGATGCTGATGAAACAGTTGCCTTTTACTCTTGAGTACTTACTGAGGAGCATGATTACTTGGCCAAATCAGCTGGAATCTATAATGGAAGTGGTAAGAAGCATCAATCCATGCATTATGTTTGTCACTGAAATTGAGGCAAACCACAATTCACCTGCATTTGTGAGCCGTTTCGTTGAAGCTCTCTTCTACTTCAGTGCATACTTTGATTGCCTAGAAACTTTATGAAACGGGATGATCAAAACAGAATGATCACAGAATCAAAGTTCTTCGGCGAGGGAATCAGGAATATAGTGGCAGCAGAGGGAGAGGAAAGGAAGATTAGGAATGTAAAGATTGATGTTTGGAGAGCTTTTTTTGCTCGATATGGAATGTTGGAGACAGAATTCAGCACGTCGTCCTTGTACCAAGCAAGTCTGCTGGTTAAGAAATTTCGTTGTGAGAAGTCTTTCACGCTTGATATGAACGGGAAATGCCTGATTACTTTGTGGAAGCTTACTCCAATTTGTTCTCTTTCCGCCTGGAAGTTCCTTTCACAATAGCAGAGTTGATCAAAGTACTGGTGGTTAGAATTTTCATATATCAAAGGATTTTCTTATGTTATAGTTCTAGTAGTCAATGACCCTGTTAATGTACAAATACAATGTTGGGAAATTCAATGTCAGAGTACTCAAAACATGAGCAGCTAAGCATGTTGATAAATGCAGTTTGTCTTGAAGTTTCTTTTACAACCTAGTGTTTGGGATCATAAAAAACTCAAAACCAAACTCTTTAAAAATTGGAGTATTAAAACCCCCAAGACCTGATATAAATGATAACTATTTACCTTCCTTCAACTTATTAAAAGATATTGAGCCTTGCATCTTTAATATTACTGACGTTTTGATTATTCTGTGATGAAATTATTCTGCTCATAATTTCTAGTTGATTCAAGAAACTAATCAAAAAATTGTTTGCAAACATGCTGATACAATAATTACATCATTAATCCACAATCTTATCGCATCAATTAATATAAAAGAATATTTATATTTGAGGCAATCTCATTTAAGATTGTTCATTTAATTGGATACCTAGCTAATTTGGAATCAGACTTAGTGTGTAATGCAGCCTGAGTACCTGCTCAGATTAATCCGAGTTATAACCCTAGTAGGTACCTGGAAGAATCAGAGTTTTTGCAACCTAGGTAGTCGAATAAACCAAATTTTGCAAAAATAAATTCTACATTTTTTTTTTTTAATTCGGGTACCCGTGTTGTATCCAAGTTGGGCATAATTTAATTTTTCAAGAAATAAACTATATTGAGCCAGCTACCTTGCGTTCCAAAATGAGTAATACTTCAGCTTCATCACCAGACGATACCAACTCAAAGGCACAACCACATCAGCCCAAAGCCACAATTGCCTCACCACGTCAGATGCACCTTTGGAATCCTCTGGAATAACTTAGATTAAGTATTGGTACGTGTCCTCTGTGGCACGATTGTATTATTTTGGATGTACCAAGCATTTCACTCTGCTACAAATGGTAGTGCTCTGCAGAGCACACCATCTGCTTGTACTAATGGCATCGTTAGGATTCTTTGTATGTATATATACGCAACCTGTACACAGCCATTTATCAATGAAAAATCAATTGATTTCCTTATCTCAGAAACTCTAATATGGTATCAAGAGCTAGAATCGACTAACGTCTTCTTCTCATGGCTAGCGAAAACACTTCTGAAAAAAATTCCTCCTCCTCCGTCCCCTTCCACCTTCCCAATAGCTTCTCTCACATTGTTTCTGTCAAGCTTGGCACAGACAACTACCTTCTCTGGAGTGCCCAAATAATTCCTTACCTCCATGGCCAAGAACTCTATCAATTCATTGATGGTTCAAACCCTCCTCCACCGCCCATGCTCCCTGCCTCTTCTCCCTCCCAATCTAGATCATCCATTCCCCAGTCCAACCCACTTTATCTCCAATGGCATCGCACAGACCAGCTCCTCCTCAGTACACTCCTTTCCTCCTTAACCGAACCTATTCTTGCCCAGACCACTGCCTCCCGAACCTCCCGTGAACTATGGGTCAATCTCGACACCATGTTTACTTCACAATCGCAAGCCAAAATCTTCCAAATCCGTCACCAGCTCACCAACCTTAAAAAAGGTTCCCTCTCCATCTCAGATTACTATCGCAAAGTGCGCCTTCTCTCCGATACAATGACGGCTGCTGGAGAGCCTCTACGCGACTCTGAAGTTGTTTCTTATCTCCTAAATGGTCTTACCTTTGGGTACGAGTCTTTTGTTGTCTCCGTTACTACACGACCCACCCCTATCAGCTCTGCCGAACTCTTTAATCTCCTCCTAACCTTTGAAAGTCGTCTCTCCCTTCACTCTCTACAACACGGCATGCTTCCAACACCTTCTGCCCATGTCACCACCAACTTTTCTCCTTCAAATACCCCTCGTGATAATCGCAGTGGTCATCGTGGTGGTCGTCAACCTTATCGTGGTGGCCGTCAACCTTATCGTGGTGGCCGATCCTCATCATCCTCTTCCAAACCTCCCCCGAACACAAACAAGCCAACTTGTCAAGTTTGCAACAAGGTGGGTCACGTTGCACTTCAGTGCTATCACCGTTTTGATCAAGCATACCAGTTCGATCCACCCCACTCTCTTTCTGCACATTTCAGCAGGTCACCTTCTGTCTCTAATCGGGCTTGGTATCCAGACTCTGCGGCCACAAATCATCTAACATCTGAGCTTTAAAATTTGAATATCTCAGCTGAGCCATATTTTGGTGTTGAACAAATACGTGTTGGTGATGGAACTCCACTTCCAATCTCCCATATCAGTGACTCTCAGCTTTCTTTTCCTTCTTCTAATTTTTTACTACGCAAATTACTTCATGTGCCTCATATAACAAAGAACATTGTGTCTGTCCAACAATTTTGTCGTGACAATTCCGTTTTCTTTGATTTTCATGACTCTGTTTTCTTTGTGAAGGACAAACGGACGGCTCTCTTTTGCTCCAAGGACCAACCCGTAATGGCCTTTACATCTTTCCTCCTCCAGTGTCAACACCATCTGATCTTGTTGCTCTTATTGGTGAGAGGACCATATTAGCTCAATGGCACCGTCGTCTTGGCCATCCAACACTTCGGCTCATCTCTCAAATATTGCGCACCAAGTGTCTGCCGTCTATCCCATCTCAACCGAATTTTTTTTGTTCATCATGTCCTCTTGCCAAATGTCGACAGCTGCCTTTTAAGTCCTCTGTTAATCGGTCTTCTAAGACCTTTGCATTTCGTTTTTGTTGATGTTTGGGTCCTTCACCTTATCTATCAAGAGACGGTTTTAGTTACTATATATCTTTTGTTGATGATTACAGTGGATATACTTGGTTTTATCCTCTTGCTTCCAAAGGGGACGCTACCTCTACTTTCCTTCATTTCCAAACACATGTTGAACGTTTACTCAATGCTAAAATTAAAACCGTTCAAAGTGATTGGACATGTGAGTTTCGGCCCCTTACACACGTTCTCAATACTAAAGGCATCTCACACCATCTCTCTTGTCCACATACTCATCAACAAACCGGTGTGGTCGAGCAGAAACATAGGCATATTGTTGAAACGGGCATTGCCCTTTTAGCAACTGCATCATTACCCTACAATTTTGGGCCAATGCTTTTCAAACCACAACTTTTCTCATTAACTTAATTCCGTCTCCATCACTCTAAAACAAATCACCTCATTTTCATCTCCACAAAAACAACCTTGATTACTCATTTCTAAAGGTTTTTGGGTCAGAATGTTGGCCCAATCTTAGGCCCTACAATAATCATAAAATTCATTTTCGCTCATCATCTTGCCTTTTCCTTGGATACAATCCTAATCACAGAGGTTACAAGTGTCTCTATCTTCCATCCAACAGGCTATATATTTCATGAGATGTCATTTTTAATGAGAACTCTTTACCTTACACTCATTTCTCACAAACTGCCTCTGCCTTGTCCCAGCCCATTTCAGCCACTCATACTGTCCTACCAATCTCTCCTTACTCCACTTTGGGCTCTCCATCATCCAACCCACTGCCCAACCCATCTTCTGCTTTAAATCCAACTCCTACACAAAGCCCACTTCCCCCACAAGGCCCACTTCCTCCTTCTTCCTCCCCCTCCTCCGGTTCCTCCTCAATTTGATCTCCTCTTCGGACCCCTCTCTTCCCGATTCCACTTCTCACTTACCTACAAATCCTCCAAGATCACCCATAATCATCCGATCGAAAACAAACTCATCTAGTCCAAAATAACTTTCCGATGGCCTTATCCCCTACCCCTAACCACGGCACTATCTCATCTCCTCCATTGAAACACCAGAAGAACCCACCTCTTACACAACTACTTCCAAGTTCACTAAATGGGGCGATGCCATACGCAATGAATTCCGTGCCCTACCAGAAAATCGCACTTGGACCCTTGTACCCCCTCCCCCTTTATCTAACGTTGTTGGTTGCAGGTGGGTCTTCCAAACCAAGCACCGTGCAAATGAAATTATCGAATGACGGAAGGACTTGACTACTCCAAGACCTTTAGTCCGGTAGTCAAGCCCACTACGACCAATCTGATCCTTTCTCTTACCGTCTCCCATGGCTAGTCACTTCGTCAGCTTGATATCCAAAACACGTTCCTTCACGGTGATCTCCATGAGACTGTCTACATGGCCCAATTGATTGGATTTGTGCACCCTGAGCATCGCCATCATGTTTATCGCTTGCATAAGGCCATTTATGGCCTCAAGCAAGCTCCACGTTCATGGTTTGCACAACTCAATTCTCGACTTTGTGAGTATGGCTTTCTCCCATCTAAAGCTGATCCTTCCTTGTTTATTTATACTTCCAATTCAGTTTTGATTTACGTTCTTGTGTACGTAGATGACATTATTATCACTAGTTCTCATGCTTCCCAAATTGATCACCTTGTTGGCTACCTTGGTTCTATGTTTCCCATCAAAGATTTGGGACAATTGTCTTGTTTTCTAGGAGTTGAGATTTCCTATCTACTAGATGGCATCCTCCTCTCCCAACAAAAATATATCCACGATCTCCTCTCCCGAACCAATATGTTGTCTACCAAGGGTGTCACTTCTGTGGCAACTTCTACTCCGCTTTCCATATCTGATACACCAACATTTACCGACCCCACTCTCTATCGAAATTGTGTAGGTAGCCTCCAATACCTATCTTTAACACAACCTGACCTTGCCTTTGCCATTAATAAACTTTCCCAATTCATGCATAATCCCAAAAACTCTCATTGGCTAGCTTTGAAGCGCTTGCTACCACTATCTCAAGCAAACGATAAATTTTGGCCTTCTCATCTCCAAATCACCTTCTCTTCAACTCCAAGCCTTCTCGGATGCCAATTGGGCAGGCTGCCCTGATGACCGCTATAACAGCCCGTTAGAAATTTAACGGTAAAATTTCTATTGATTTTAGGAATCTCGTAAAGACCCGATAAGTTTTCACTAATCTATTAATCGTATAGTTAATGTTATTACTCACTGTGGTATCAGAAGCATGTTTTTTATTATTAGAGATAGTTAGAAAGTTTTATAGGACATATGGAAAGATTTTAGCTACCTTACTCTTCCAAGTATACTCTCCACTTTTGGAAAATAGCATAAGCTGATTTTGTGAATATTATTGAATAAAAATATATATATATATATATATCTTGAACTACTTTTCGTGAATATTATTGGGTAAATATATCTTGAGTTGATTTTTATAGATATTATTAGATAAAAATATCTTAAGTTGATTTTTGTAGATATTATTGGATAGAAATATCTTGAGATGATCTTTTATAGATATTTTGGGTAGGAAAAACCTACACTCAACTCTCAACTCCAGCCTTATCATCTTCCAAATCTCGTCCATAAGTATCTCCAGCCACCACCCACGAACTTATCTTCATTTACACGTTCCTTTAAAAGAATATCAAACACTCTCTCTCAGACAACTTTTAGGAGTTCTTTTGCACGCCTATTTCAAAACTTTTGTAAGTGTTTTATCATAAAGTCTCCTTCATATAAGTTGTTCCTTTTTTAGTCTAGTTTACGTGGATATCTTATTTGTCCCATTTGAAAATCATTTGGTCAGTCAAATATTATGTAAACTATAGAAAGGTCATTCTTGAAGATAAACTGGAGAATATGTTATAGTTTAGAGTTTTTGACCAGTCTAATGGATAGATATTGGTCCGAAATTTTTATGGAGTATTGTTAACATGTATATATGACTATTGGTTGAGGATTTTTGCATGATTAAAGGTTTTGATGAAATATTTACTTAGATTTAAAAACTTATAAACTGGAAGAGGAAAAACAGTATCTGTTTTGAGAAAGCTTAACTCTTTGGTGGTCTAAACCTATTCCAATGACTTTGATAATTTTATTGGAGGATCCTAAGTATCTTATATACATGTTATATTATTATTTTAAAGATATTTGATGTTAGTTTCAAATATATGAAATTTTATACAAAGAGATATTCAGATAAGCCAAAGTGTGGATGTTCTTGGCTAAATTTATATTTTGGTTAATTTCTAACCATGTGATCTTGAATTAGAATCTTATATATATTTTAAGACATCTTTTTAAACCATGTGATGGTTTGGTTTGAAGATAACATATTTATAAGTCATAGATCAAAAGGTTGATCAAAACAAGTTGGAAACGAAAATCAATAGAAATAGCATATGGGAATTTCAGCCCTATGGAGTTTTAATAGCTGTGATTAGTTTTAAATTTTTATAAATTGAAATTTGAATTGAGGATAAAATTTACATGAGGCATGTAAATTTTGGTGACTTTTGGAGTTAGTATGCAAAATCCTTAAGTTATGGATAAAACGGTCATTTTCCTACATGCAGAGAGTAAAATGGAAATTTTACTCTTTAAGTTAGTATTTTTCATATTTCAATTTATTAGTGATTTAATGCTAACTTTTAAAATCACTAATTACAGTTTCTCGTAATCGCGCTTAAGGTTTTATAAGAAACGCGGAGATCGAGGTAAGTTAGCTTTTAACTTATCAGCAGTCTACTATGTATGTGTGCTAAGTAAATGAACTACAGTGTATATATATGTATATTATCATATATGTCATGCCATGCCAAGTTATAACATAATTGTCTGTTATATAGAATTTATTCTGTCATCGATTTTTATCTGTTATATAATATATTCTGTCATGTATATGAAAACTGTTACATAATATATTATGTCATGTATTGCTATACATTACAAGTACGTCATGTTAAGTATGTCATCTATTACATGTATGTCAAGTCATGTAATATTCACTGTTGCAAGTATGTCATATTAAATATGTTGTCTATTATATGTCATATTACGAAATATTTCTATCTCAAGTTGGTCATGTCTTTCAAGTTATGTTCAAGTCACGTTATATTACGTTAGGGCTTCAGTCTTTTCGTATTCCAGTCATGTTTCATTTTGAGTTACATTCAGTTTCGTGGGGTCCACAACAACTGTGGCACACGAAGTATGGGGTCACAGCAATTGTGACGCATACACTACATGAGACACAGCAATTGTGACACATAGAATACACGAGGCCACAACAACTGTGGAGTATGTATTTAACTGTATTGTGACACGTAAAATACATGGGGCCACAACAACTGTGAAGTATGTACTTAACTGCATTATGACGTGTAGAATACATGGGGCCACAACAACTGTAGAGTATGTATTTACACGTAGAATACATGGGGCCACAACAACTGTGGAGTATGTATTTTTCAGGTTAAGTCAAGTTTCAGATCAAGTTCATGTCAAGTCAAGTTCAGTTCATGTTTCAATTTAAGTTATGTCAATTATTCTATATTGTACGTCAAGATATGCTTCAATTACTTATGAATTTGATTATGCATTCATGCTTTTACTGTCATCCATGCATCATTAGCCTATGTGGAAGTTTGTTTTGTTAACTTATTGAGATTTGTAATCAAATCTCACTGTAGTAGTCCCAACTACCATTCTCCTGAATGGTAGATCTTGTTACAGGACCTGAAGGAGGATCAGGAGCTAACCAACTAAACACAGTCGACTGAACGACGGTGTGTCGTTAATGTTAATATAGTAGTTAAATTGCTACTTGTACGATGGAGTTGCATTTCCAGTACTTTTAGATCATAACTATTTTGGACTAGTGTTGTGATCTTAGTTATTCAATGGATCTTTATATGTGAAGTATGTTTTAAGTATTTGGGATATTTTCAGTTTAGTGCATAGTATTGCTAAAGAAAAAAAAAATTATCCGCTGCGAATATTGCATAATGTTGATGCATGTTAGGAATATTGCATCTTATATGTCATAAACGGGGGCAGGTAACCTTGTGTTGCATGTCTCGACGCTTCAAATGTTCGTCTAATCCCAAACGGAATTTGGGGGCGTCACAACCGCCACTCTACTGGTGGTTCCTGTATTTTTCTTGGCAAAAATCTAGTCTTTTGGAGCTCCTGCAAGCAACATACAGTTGCTCGTTCTAGTGCTCAAGTCGAGTATAAGGCCCTTCTTGCCAACACCACTGCTGAATTGTTGTGGATTCAGTCACTACTCAAAGAATTATGCATCTTTCTTCCCAAACCACCTCTCCTTTGGTGCGACAATCTCGAGGTTACCTATCTCTCCATGAATCCAGTTTTACATTTGCGCACGAAACACATGGAAATTGATTTCCATTTCGTGCGTGACAGCTTCACTGCCAAAGCTCTTCAAGTTGCCTTTTTACCATTAGAGAATCAATTGGCCGACATCCTCGCTAACCCCTTGTCTCAACTCGTTTTCATTTATTGAGAACAAGCCTTACTATGGTTGACACCCCGTTAGGCTTGCAGGGTTGTATTGAGCCAGCTACCCTACATTCCAAAATGAGCAATACTTCAGCTTCATCACCAGACAATACCAACTCAATAGCTTCAACAAAAGGCACCACCACATCAGCTCAAAGCCACAATTGCCTCACCACGTCAGATGCACCTTTAGAGTCCTCTGGAATAACTTAGATTAAGCATTGGTACATGTCCTCTGTGGCACAATTGTATTATTTTAGTTGTACCAAGCATTTCACTCTACTGCAAATGGTAGTGCTTTGCAGAGCACACCATCTGCTTGTACTAATGGTAGAGTTAGTTAGGATTCTTTGTATATATATATAGGAAAATTCTATGTGCAGTCATTTTCGCGGACTCCTTTGTGCACTTCAGTGATATGATTGGTTGTGTATTAAAAAAAATTAATCCAACCAATCATATCAGTGGAGTGCGCAGGGAGTGCGCAAAAATGACTGTATGTAGCATTACTCATATATATATATATGCAACCTGTACGTAGCCATTTATCAATGAAAAATCAATTGATTTCCTCCATCTTAGAAACTCTAATAAACTCAGGCCATGGGTAATGAGTTTTAAACCTCATACCTGCCTCTCATACTCATACTTGCCATTGTTTTTAAAATCGTACCGTACCGACCGGTACGGCCTGTATATTCCGTACCGGCCACCAGACCAGTACAGAAATTCACATATTTCGTACCGGTTCAAATACCGGCCGTACTGGCCGATATTTCGGCCTGTACCGGCCGGTATTTCGGTCTCGAATTTTTTTTTTTTCATTTTTTCAAACTACAAATTTATTTTTTTACCCCCAATTTAGACTAAACTATTTATAATTTATATAGATATATGTATTTATGTATATATAAATTATTATTTTGAAATATAATTAATATATATTTATATATATAATTTATTTATATATCGACTATCCCAAAACGGTACACGAAACGGTACCGGTACCGAAATATTTCGTTCCAATGCCTTGACCAATACGACATCCGGTACGGTATTCAAAACATTGGTACTTGCCCCAAAGATGGACGAGTATCCACCATAAAATTCAAACTGGAAAAAAAAAAAAAAAAAGTCGGCTTGGATGAATAGTGCTAAATCTCACCACAAATAATAATGCATTCTAAACAAATATGAAAGGGAAAAAAAAAAAAAAAAAAACCCTCTCTTTTGAAAAGTTCTTTTCTCCTCCTCGTTAAAACCCAAGACTTCTGGTCATTCTTTTTGTTTGGGAGGAGGAAGGAGTTGTTCCTACCTTCTATCTAATCTTCTTTGCAGACAATTCCATTGTCGAAATATTTTTCTATTATTTTCTTAGTTTTATTAAGTAGGAAAATATTTGATCTATTGCTTTTCAGATATTAAATCTGTAAGTGTGTTAGATCATCACACTTCCCATGCGTAATCCTGTGTTGCTTAGTGCATGAATCTCACACGCCATCCAAGCTGTTCATGAGCTCCACATGCTATTGCTTTCCATGTCTAGGTTAACTACAGGTGTGACACAAATATGGGAGAGAGGAGCACTAGGAGGAAGTGAAAGAGAGAGGAGCACGAGGAGAGGAAGGTTGTGTCAGTGGAGGAACGTTGGGCTCAAGGGTTTCAGAGAGAGGAGAATGAGAAGAGGAAGGTCAGGCTTGAGGGGTCGCTAAGAACCGTGACGTGGGGCAGACCAAGTTTATCATGTAAGGTGTGCAGTGTAGGAAACTTGAACCAGTTGCTAAATAGAGTTTCTCTCCACTACATTTCTACTTTTTTCTAAATAGTCATTGAGGTAATTATAAATGGAGTACTCCAATAAAATCATCAGAACAGATGATTGTAGCATCTTTCTTTCAGTAACCCATCGATCCACTTGTTAGATGAACTGTATTTGGAGTTTAAGTTTTTTTTTTTTTTAATAAGCAAGCGATATTATATATAAAACTATACGGTTACAAGATACAAGATTTCAAATGGGTGGGAGTCCTTAACAATCATCACAAAACAAACAAAAGCAATACCAAGAAAAATAAAAAAGTGAGTTTCAGAGCCAAAAGTATGGCTCTCACCCAATTCCACTAAGGGGATGCTGCATAAAGCAGTTTTAAAATAGTTTGATAAACAGACTATTAAACTACAACCTAAAGCCGCAGTTGAGAAAGGTGTGCTACTTTTTGTTGATCTGGTCTGGCTAAAGGGGATTCTCACGACCATTTTATCTTGATCTTTGTTTAGGAAAAACAAGAATGTAGAAATATAGCAACCAGAAGATGTGCCGATACATCGGTGAAAGACCGTCACCGGCTGTTGTGGCACATAAGGCACACGCACCACCCTAGTCGGAGAAAAGGTAGTCGAATCTAAAATATCCAAGGTCATTGTCCTCAATGGTGCCTCGTGCGGCGGCAAGGGACTCGCCCAGGCATTGTGGCGCATGGGTTTCACATACACTAACATCCACACGTGAGAAACATGCGCTACCCTGTTCGACATTTTTCTCCTTTTGTCCGACAGATTGGTAGATGGGGAGTCCAATGGAGGGGTGTGTGGCAGTCTTCGATGTCCAACAAGCAATAGATCAGGCAAGCAATAGATCGGAACACCAAGGTGCTACGGGCAAAAGATTAGGAAAAAAAAAAAAAGGAAAAAACCATATAAAACAGCTAAATGTGGTTGAACAGGCGAAGGGAGGGAGGAGTCAAAGCTCCAACCCCCCTGGGCAGAGTGGCTATGGCTGGTTGGGTGTTGGGAAGAGAACAAATTGCTAGAGAGAAAGGGCCAAGAAGCTTAGGGAGGGAAGAGCTTGTATTTGGAGTTTAAGTTGTTGTCCCTAAACATCCACCCCTTCTAACTTTATTTTAATTTAACTAGTTTTTATTAGAAAAATTCAATACGTAATTTGTAAAAAAATCAACTTACTTTTTTACTTAAAATAATTGTATCTATTCATTATTTAAACAAGATGCATTTTAACTACCTAAGCCAAAGTTTCAAATTGAATAAATATGATATTTATAAGAAAAAAATTTTAATGTTTTAATAATATATCTTATTCTTTTTTAAAACGATTATATAACACTTATCCACTTTACTAGTAAGGGAACATGTGACACGTGTGCCCAGTTGATCATTTCTATTATGTGACAAATTTTTTATTATAAAAAGGCACAGTTTCATCTATATTTTTAACATTTCCTCTCTGTTTACAACACATATTATAGAGACGATCTATAGAACATTTATAATTATAATACAATCATTTCCATCAACCAAGTCACAACTATACAAATGTTTTTAAAGTATATATTACAAAAGCAACAATTTTTAAAAGACAAAGGGGATGTTTTAAAACAGATATTTTAAATATTTAGCTTGCTGTTCCTGGAATGGGATTCACAAAGACCACATTGAGTTTATTTTGGCGCAATTGCCCATATTCGTTCATTTGCATTCCCAACAGGACCATCCATTCCTTGGTTGAAATTTGGGTTGTTATATGCTCCAAATATGGCAGACAATTATGTAACGATGGAAACGTGTAAACAAATAATGCATCAATTTTTCAAAACAGATTTGTAAATATACAATTTACCTCGTTTTCATGCTCTAACAGGTCTGTCATGGTGTAGTTGATGATTAGCTCTGTTGTGGCTCCTAATGCCGCAACTACTGTACATTCCTATCGTCATATACATCAAAATATACTCGACTTCTAAAATTAATTAGAAACTTGTTATTTGTTAGTATTCACATTTAGTATGTTCTAATTATGATGTAAGAATCTATAATTTAAAAATATGGAAGAAAACGTTTACCGTGGATGCAATACAGCCATGTTTGTGCAACTGTAACAAAGAAAATCTTCATGGTCGTATTTGGTTGCTTTGGTATAGTTTGCGCAGGACATGTAATGTAATAGAAGCGCTGATCGAGATCAACCAGGGACAATCTTCCTTTAACTAAAAAAAAAAAAAAATTCAAAATATAGGAGGTGATCTTGTAACGAGAAAAGCATATAAAGAGGCAATGCATCAATTTTTTTAAACAGATTTATGAATATAGATTTTACCTTGCCTCCATGTTCTAGAAGATCCATGGTTGTCCAATTCATTATTTGTTCTGCTGTGGACCCGAAAGTAATAATTGCTGTAGATGCACTATCATCATATACTTTCAAATACGCTCGACATCTAAAATTAATGAGAAGATTATCATTTGTTAATACTAGCAGTTAATATGTTTTAATCATAATGTAAAAATCTATAAACTGAGAATGTGAAAAAAAATGTCTACCTTGGCTGTGAGACAGTCATATTCTTGCAATTGTAGTATAGGAACTTGTTGTTGTACTCGTATCCAGTTGCTTTATTGCAGTTTGGGCGAGACATGTAAAGAAGCTATATTTAGATTCTGTTTCTGTTTGAATTTGTTACTTCAAGATATTTTCAACTTAACATATCTTTCTCTTTTCTTTCGTCGAATTTCTTCATTTCTCTCATTCGACTGAGCAGCATATTAATTTCTTTTAACTACTTTTTTTTCCAAATTCTTCAAGATTTATTTATATAGAAAGTTAGATAAAAGTTAATGAATATGATATTTATGATACTTAATTATAATTTTTTAGCTGATAATATCGTCTTACCAGTTAGTATTTTTTTATGAAAAATTAGGAATTTCGCACTAATTTGAGAGGCTAATCTGAAAAATAAATAGCAATGTATCAAACATATAGATATACATCATATATGTGTATATATATATAAATGAAAACATAATACAAAAACAATATTAGAACTATTTATATGTAAAGCATAAGAAAGAAACATTTAATTAAGAAAAATTCTTAGAGATTATACTAAATTAACTAATATACATTAAATGATTTCTAAATAAAATTTTAAATTCACACGTAATAAATAACGAATAGTTATAATCAGTAATCATAAATTCACATGTTTGTTAAATATGAGATGTGAATAAATAGAATAAATATTAGAAAATGAGTACAATAAGCATTCTTTATATCAGCAAGAGAGAAGCGTACCAGTAGCTAGATGACAAATAGAAGAACAGTACTGAAAGTAGAGGAAATCAACAAGAAGCGGAATGAGGAAGAGTGTTATATTTATTAAATAAAACTATATTAACATATTAAGAATAATAACAGATGCAATAAATAAAATGAATATTTAAAAAATCTGAAATTAAAGATAATACAATACTGCAGGAGATGAATTTTTTTTATTAATGCTGTTATTAAATATTGATAGTGTCATATTTGTTATTAATATAAAATTTGATATTCAGTAATTAATATTAGATTTTAAAAATATCGAACTTCTTCATTAATAAAATATACCTTCTTATGTTATGAAAATTTATAATTATATTAATAAAACTATTATTGTTAATTTTATTAATTATACTCGAATGCATATATTGTATAATTCTTACTTCTAAATTATATATATAATTTGTTAATTTTAAACCTAGAAAGTACATTACTAAGTGCTAAATAATTTAATCGAATAATTTAAATTTAAATTTTCATTATTTACGACAAAAAATTAATTTAAAAAAATTGTAATATATTAGATATTTTATGAATCCTCAAATATTGTTATTAATATTGGATTAGTTATTAAAGTACAAATTAAAGGAAATAAACTACTAAAAAAAACTAAATGGTTTTTTTGAGATTTTATTTCCTTATTACAATTTTAAGGATAAGTTTATTTTGCATAGCCTTTAAACTAATTAAATTGTTTTGCTCATTATCCATATACTAAATATTTGGTAGAGAAAAAAAAATGTGGTGTGTGGTGTGTGGTGTGTGTGAATGATAAATATAAATTTTCTATTTTAATTTGCCAACTTTGTATGCACTAATTAAATAGTGGCATATTTTAAGGGTATTGATAACTTTCACTTTTTTATTATTTTATTGTTTAACTATTTAATTATATTTTTCTTTTTTTACTATTTGAATTTAGATTAAAAATTTTAAAACATGTCAATTTTTATAAAATTAAATTTATTTTTAATTAAATTACATGTTGGATAGTTTCTTTTATCTAGTTTTTTATGAATTAACTTTTCTAAAAAAAAAAAACTATTCGATATAACATATATGACAATTTGAAATAATTAGATGTCAATAGAATTATGAGTTAAACTACTAAACTGCCTACTGTACACAACCTCCACACACCCAGCCACATGGCTTCTTCTTCTTCTTTTTTTTTTCTTTTTGTACTTTCTTTTCCATTTTCGAATACCTTTCCCGGAAAACCACCCCCCATACATAACGTTGTCCCGCATCTTTCAAACTCCCCCCCCTCCCCAAAACATTGTCCAGCGTCCCCCCCTCCCACCCCAAACATTGTCCCGCGTCCTTCCCAGCCGGCGTACATTGTCCTCCTTCTCCCACCACCCAACTCATTGTCACAAACCAACAATATTGTTCTGTTCTTCCACAAATGTAAGAAATGAAAGAAAGCATTTTTATTTTTCTCTTTTAGTTTTCTCTCCATTTATATCATTTTGTGTGTTTTTGTGTTTAATGGATTTGTGAGTTTGTATTTTTTTTATGTGTTTTTGTAGGGTTTTGTGGGGCTCTTTGTTCTGTTTTGTGGGGAGTTTTTGTTTGCCATGGTATTAGGGGTGGTCCCATGACTCTCATTACTGTACTCATATAGTAGTGAAAGTGTAGGAAGAGAGTAAAATCATAGAGGCTGGGTGATGAAAAGTTTCCTCCATTTTGGCTTAGAGTTTTTGTTCAATACAAAAAATAGAGCAAATGATTGTTGGTGAAGAATTTTAGCTAGGCTTCCATGTTGATAGTGCAAATTCTTTCCTTTTTTTCACAAAGAAATAAACGAGGCTAGCTAGCTAGCTGATGTTTTTAATTGGTGAAAGCTTGGGAAGTCGACATATAAATGCAAATCTAAAAAGGTAATGTTAAAAGCCATCGTGTTGGGAACAAAAAAAATAGTTTATTTTTAGTATGTCACCGCAAGGAATAAGTATTATGTTTTGTTCATGTACTTTTGTAAATTTTGGATTGCATGCATGTTTCTTTCTAACACAAATCTTTTGATCTTTAGACATGTAGGAAAATCTTTGATGACAAAGCACAATATAGTGACCTTCCTGAATCACAAGTTGGTGGTAGTCTTGACGAGATTGTTATCTCAACCCAATGTAGTAATCTAACACAACCAATGCCACTAAAAATGCCGTGCATACCCCATGAGAGGTAGCGGAAAAAACTGATCGAGTTTTTTGAGCAACAATTGGTTTAGATGAATTACTAGAAAGGGTATTTGTAAATAGTTGAATGGGGTATGGAAAATATTTTAGGTGTGGTTTCCATACTAGAGGGGGTGTGAAAATGATTGTAAGATGATTGAATGGGGTATGTATATTATTTTTGTTGTGACTTATTAGAGCCATTATGGAAATAATTGTAAACAAAATGATTGTAAATTTTGTTGTGAATCGGTATGGGAGACATTGTAAATATGTTTTAGTTGATCATTTATGTGACGCCCCCAAATTTCGTTTGGGATCGGACGGACATTTGAAGCGTCGAGACATGCAACACAAGGTTACCTGCCCCCGTTCATGACATATAAGATGCAATATTCCTAACATGCATCTAACAATATGCAATATTCGCAGCGGATAAATTTTTTCTTTAGCAATACTATGCACCAAATTGAAAATATCCCAAATGCTTAAAACATACTTCATACATAAAAATCCATTGAACAACTAAGATCACAACACTAGTCCAAAATGGTTATGATCCAAAAAGTAGTAGAGATGCAACTCAATCGTACAAGTAGTAATTTACGTTAATTACTATATCAACATTTATGTCGCACCGTCACTTAGTCAACTGTGTCTAGTTGATCAGCTCCTGATTCTCCTTCAGGTCCTGTAACAAGATCTACCATTCGGGGGGAATGGTAGTTGGGACTACCAAAGTGAGATTTGATTACAAATCTCAGCAAGTTAACAAAAAACTTCCATACAGACTAATGATACATGTATGACAGTAAAAGCATAAATGCATAATCAAATTCATAAGTAATTAAAGCATAACTTAGCGTACAACATAGCATAATTGACATAGCTTAAATTGAATCATGAACTGAACTTGACTTGACATGAACTTGATCTGAAACTTGACTTAGCATGAACTTGCTCTGAAACTTGAATTAACATGAAAAATACATACTCCACAGTTGTTGTGGCCCCATGTATTCTACACAAACTTGACTTAACATTAAAAATACATACTCCACAGTTGTTGTGGCCCCATGTATTCTACATAAACTTGACTCAACATGAAAAATACATACTCCACGGTTGTTATGGCTCCATGTATTCTACGTGTAAATACATACTCCACAGTTGTTGTGGCCCCATGTCTTCTACACAAACTTGACTTAACATGAAAAATACATACTCCACAGTTGTTGTGGCCCCATGTATTCTACGTGTAAATACATACTCCACAGTTGTTGTGGCCCCATGTATTCTACGCATCACAATTGTAGTAAAATACATACTCCACAGTTGTTGTGGCCCCATGTATTCTACACAAACATAATGTACTCATGATGAAACGTGACTTGAACATAACTTGAAATACATGACCAACTTGAGATAGAAACATTTCGTAACATGGCATAACATATAATAGACAACATATTTAACATGACATATTTGCAACAGTGAATATTACATGACTTGACATACATGTAATAGATGGCATACTTAGCATGACGTACTTGTAATGTACAGTAATACATAACAGAATATATTATGTAACAGATAAAAATTGATGACAGAATAAATTCTGTATAATAAACAATTACGTGATAATTTGGCGTGGCATGACATATATGATAACACACATACATACACTATAGTTCTTTTACTTAGCACACATACACAGTAGACTGCTAGTAAGTTAAAAGCTAACTTACCTCGATCTCCGCGTTTCTTATAAAACCTCAAGCGCGATCACGAGGAACTGTAATTAGTGATTCTAAAAGTTAGTACTAAATCACTAATAATTTGAAATATGGAAAAATACTAACTTAAAGAGTAAAATTTCCATTTTACTTCCTACATGTAGGAAAATGACCGTTTTACCCATAACTTAAGGATTTTGCATACTAACTCCAAAAGTCACCAAAATTTACATGCCTCATGTAAATTTTATCCTCAACTCAAATATCAATTTAGAAAAATTTAAAACAAATCACAACTATTAAAACTCCATAGGGCCGAAATTCTCATATGCTATTTCTATTGATTTTTGTTTCTAACTTGTTTTGATCAACCTTTTGATCTATGACTTATAAATATGTGATCTTCAAACCAAACCATCACATGGTTTAAAAAGATGTCCTAAAACATATATAAGCTTCTAATTCAAGATCACATGGTTAAAAATTAACCAAAACATAAATTTAGCCAAGAACATCCACAATTTGGCTTATCTGAATATCTCTTTGTATAAAATTTCATATCTTTGAAACTAACATCAAATATCTTCAAAATAATAATATAACATGTATATAAGATGCTTAGGATCCTCCAATAAAATTATCAAAGTCATTAGAATAGGTTTAGACCACCAAAGAGTTAAACTTTCTCAAAATAGAAACTATTTTTCTTCTTCCAGTTTCTAAGTTTCTAAATCTAAGCAAATATTTCATCAAAACCTTCAATCATGCAAAAATCCTCAACCAATAGTCATATATACATGTTAACAATACTCCATAAAAATTTCAGACCAATATCTATCCATTAGCTAGGTCAAAAACTCCAAACTATAACATATTCTCCAGTTTATCTCCCAGAATGACCTTTCTATAGTTTATACAATATTTTACTGACCAAATGATCTTCAAATGGGGCAAATAAGATATCCATGTAAACTAGATTCAAAAAGGAACAACTTATATGAAGGAGACTTTATGATAAAACACTTACAACAGCTTCGAAATGGGCATGCAAAAGAACTCCTAAAAGCTGTCCGAGAGAGAATGTTTGATATTCTTTTAAACAAACGTGTAAATGAAGATAAGTTCGTGGGTGATGGCTGGAGATGCTTATGGAAGAGATAAGGGAGATGATAAGGCTGGAGTTGAGAGTTGAGTGTGGTTTTCTCCTACCCAAAATATCTATAAAATATTATCTCAAAATATTCTATCCAATAATATCTATAAAAATCAGCTCAATATATTTTCCAAATGTGGAGTAGACTATAATGTATTCTGACACTTTTAACTATCTCAAATAATTAAAATCGCATTTCTAGCACCATAGTGAGGGATTACACTAACTATGTTGACAGGCTAAAATTTATGCGATTAGTCGATTCGTGTAAACTTACAGAGTTTTCACGAGATTCCTAAAGTCAATAGAAATTCCTTAATTGAATTTCTAGCGGGCTGTTACAATTTATGCACATTGATTAAGCATACAGGTTATGGTTATGAAGGAGCAATAAGGGTGTAAGAACTTTTTTCCCACTAAGATTATGGTTTTGGTTGTAGTTAATGCTTTGTTTTAGTTGAGGAATTGATACTTGTTATGATGGTAGTGATTTACAAATGGGGGGTTCATATATTTTTATATGCACTAAAAACCCATTCCATTAAAAATCACAAAAATGAAAAAACAGACAAATGTCAACCTTGGCAACTTTTGCACCACAAGCTACAGCAAGTATTGAAGCCCCTGTGGAAATGTTCACTGTATTTGCTCCATCACCACCTGTTCCACCAATATCGACTACATCAACCAACCCTTCTACCTTCACACTATGCTTGAGCATGGCCCTTGCCAATCCCACAACCTGTTTAATCATTAAGAACCACGAATTACTTACTTTTACTAAGTCTCCACTAGTCTCAACATTAAGGATACGCTTTGTAACTTTCAAAGAAAAATTTCAGAGATGTAAGTTCTTAATAAAGCATATAGGCGATTCAACGTTAGAAAACCTATGTGGACTCGGAATGTATCAAATATTATACATCAGAAGAATGTGTCAAGTATTATAGATCAGAAGAACTTTTACCTCTTCATATGTCTCTTCTTTTGCTCTCAGTAGCACAAGAAAAGCACTGATCAATGCCTCATTGGCACCATTCAATAAAAAATCCAGCGAAACTTCAGCTCTAGATTCCGATAAGTCCACCCGATTTATCAGGGATTCAATCATCTACATAACCAACAACAATAGAAATTCAACAAACAAACACAACCCAAAAAATAAAATTTAGAAACAAGTAAAAATGCCCCAAATCCATGCCTTATTGAAAGACGTTATTGGTGAGGTTGACCTCTCAAAAACAGCAAGAGACAGGGCACTAACCCGAGTGCTAACAGTCAAGTTTTATTGCAACTTCGCCTTAAGAATTGGGGGCATGAAAGAGCAATCTCGAAAATCAAGTTTGCGATGGAAAGTCGAAGTAGAGAAAGAGATGAAAGATATGCACAAGGGGATAGACATTTACTATTTCCATAGTCAAAGAGCAAACAAACTACAAAAATGAACCTCGTCTCCAATGTTTTCTTCTCAAGCTCTCACGAAAGCCATGCATTGAAAAGGTTGAGGAGGAATTTGCAAGAGCGCTGGAGTGAGGATTGAGTGAGATAAGAAGATTACAGAGAAGAGAGGCTTGGGCGAGGGTGAGGATGGAGTGAGAGAAGAAGAAAGGGAGAAGAAGAAGAAGGGTTGAAGGAGAAAGGGGTCTGTGAGAGAATAAGAAATGGAGAAGAGAGGCCTGTGCGAATCTGAGAAGAATAAGGGTTGAGGGAGAAAGGGGTCTGGACTAGTGGAAGAAACGATGGAAGTATACAAACCGGGTTTGGGTGTGTGGTGTCTGCTAGTAAACCGGGGGTTAAGTAGAATTTGTCTAAAATTATAATATAATAAAAAATATTGGTGCAAAAAATGAGGGAGGGGAGAGACACATGATATAGCTACAATGTAAAGCCATCTTATTCTAATGTTTTCCTTTTATTATTTGTTTAAGAAATAATTTTTAATCTATTTTGAATGGGTGGAGTGCATGCATGTCACGAATTTGGGGAGACGTGTTTGGGAGACGGTACAACTTTTCTTTTGGACAGACAGAAGCTTTGAGAAAATATCATTAAAAGCGATTAAAGTAAGGATATCTGACAGCCCATTTGCCTAGGCCAAGAAACCCCAACTTATTTTCCTCTCCTACGTTTCTTTTCCTCCGCCGACACTTTCATTATCCTCACCTCTCTCTCTCTCTCTCTCTCTCTCTCTCTCTCTCTCTCTCTCTCTCTCTCTCTCTCTCTCTCTCTCTCTCTCTCTCCAAAGAACCATATTTCAGAGGCTTCTTCTCCTATTTTTCTCGATTTCTCAATTCTCTCGCTTATTCTCTATCTCACACTCACACCACACACCACAATTTGCTCCTTCTCTCAGCCGCATCAACACCAACAAGATCTCGGTGCTTTGTTATGCGCCAACAATAACCCTAGTCGAGCCGAGATTGATGGGTGAAATGGTTATAGCCAGTTAGTTGAGTCTGTTAAGTTGTTTATTAAATCTGTTAAGAGTCATGGGCACATCTATTAGCCCTTATCAGTTTTATTGAGTCGCGTGGGGTCGTGGGTCATGTTGGACCGAGTCTTCCTGTATTTCCTGTTTTGCATTTAAATACTGCAGTTACACTTAATGAACACTAATCAGTCTCTACATAATTGGATATTACAATCTGGAGGACCAGGCCCCTCGAAGAGGCTATCAAATTTACATTACAAGTTCTGTATTATAACAGTGGCATCAGAGCCGTGTTCCTGCGCCATGGCTGAGGGTACACGCTTTGCACAACTTGTAGAAGTAGTTTCTATGTTAAAGGGTGAAACTGTGCACCTGTGAGAGGAACAAGAGCACAACAAAAATATGCTGGAGGCAGTACTACAACAGCTCAACAATTTAGCAACCAGTTATGAACAATTGGCAGTACAAAGTACTAATCAAGTACGAGGAGAGGAGTCTTCACGTGTACAAGGTCAGTTTAATCAAAACCCTTTGTTTGAGGGGAATGGGGGGATTCATGCTAGGTCCCTTAGATTGGATTTTCCCAAGTTTGATGGGACAGAACCCATGGAGTGGATTCTCAAAGCTCAACAATTTTTTGCCTATTTTAAAACACCCGAGGATCAGAAACTGCAAATTGCCTTCTTCCACATGGAAGGCAAAGCATTGTCTTGGTATTGTTGTTTAATGGATTCAGGGCCTATTGGTGGATGTGATGAATTTATTTCAGCACTTAAGGTGTGTTTTGGGCCTTCTACCTATGAGGATCCAGTAGGGGCGTTCACCAAACTTAGGCAAACCACTACGGTGGAAGAATACAAAACTGAATTTGAGGTGTTATCTAATAGGATTAGTGGGCTTACGGAGGATTTTCGTATTAGCACCTTTATTAGTGGCCTACGGGATGACCTGAAAATTATGTTAACTATGGTTAAACCTAACACTATTTCTGCTGCGTTTGGTCTCTCTAAGTTGCAGGAAGAGGAAGTGACTAGGAGGAATAAGGGGATGACAAGCAAAAATCACAGCCAATATATACCCACCAATTCCTATATTCCCAAACTGCCTGCACCCACACCCCTAATGAGGTTACCACCTCCACCACCAAGACCTAAAAACAGAACCTTTCCAACCACCTACAATCAAACCAAGAGACCCACCATTCCCATAAAAAGAGTTACACCTACCCAAATGCAAGAACGAAGGGAGAAGGGACTTTGCTACTATTGTGATGAGAAATATCACTTTGGACACAAGTGTACCAGACCCAAGCTTTTTCTGCTGGAAGGATTAGGGGAAGAAAGGGAAGAAGAAGAGGAGGCTGACAACAGTGAAGGGAATCTAGCCATTATTCAGGCAAAGGATCCTGTTAGGGAGGAAAAAGAAATTGGAGAGCTGTTAGGCATTTCATTACACGCCATGGCAGGTTCTCTAGCACCTAAGACTATGAGGATTGAAGGTTTCATTAATCACCAAAAGGTTTTAATTCTCATTGACACATGAAGCACACATAGTTTTGTGGATCTATATGTAGCAAGGAGGTCGAGACTGCCAGTGGGAGAGAGCCAGTTGACAGTCAAAGTGGCTAATGGAGATAGCCTTCCTTGCCAAGGTTACTGTAGGGCAGTTTCTATCCAACTACAAAATTTAGGAGTTAAAGCTAACCTTTATTTGTTGACTTTGGGAGGTTGTGATGTGGTGTTAGGGGTTTATTGGCTAAGAGGTCTCGGGTCCATTTTGTGGAATTTTTCTGACTTAACTATGCAGTTTAATTTCAGGGGCAATGAATGTAAATTGCAAGTGCTGCAACCACCCCGTGAATCGTTAGAGGAAGGGGAACACATCCCCAAATTCAAAAAGGGAGTTGTTAAAGGAGTTTGGTTACATTTAATTGGAGCAAAAGTGAAGATCTCAGAACCCACCAGCATACCATCAGTGTCAAAAATAGTGAAAGATTTTGAAGTGGTGTTTTCCGAACCTGATGGTCTACCTCCACCCCAGAGTCATGACCATAAAATTGTATTGCAAGAGAACTCAAAACCAACGTGTGTTCGTCCTTACAGGTATCCCTATTACCAAAAAGCTGAAATTGAGAAGCTGGTGACAGAAATGTTAAGCAGTGGTATTATAAGAGGGAATCAAAGTCCGTATTCATCTCCGGTGCTGCTGGTTAGAAAAGCGGATAGGAGTTGGCGTATGTGTGTGGACTACCATGCCCTCAACAAAGACACGGTAAAGGATAAGTACCCTATTCCTAATATTGATGAATTATTGGATGAACTCTTTGGGGCTGAAATATTTTCAAAATTAGATTTGCGCTCTGGTTACCATCAAATCAGAATGCAAGAAGAAGATATACCCAAAACAGCTTTTAGGACCCATGAGGGTCATTATGAGTTTTTGGTAATGCCTTTTGGGCTTACCAATGCCCCCTCCACATTTCAAGGATTGATGAATGAAATATTTAGACCGTATCTAAGAAGGTTTGTTTTGGTTTTCTTTGATGATATACTGATTTACAGCAAGTCGGTTGAGGATCATTTACAGCACTTACGGATTGTATTGGAAACATTAAAGTCCCATCATTTATTTGCAAAGCAGTCTAAGTGTGTATTTGGTTGCAGTGAGGTGAAGTATCTAGGTCACAGAATTTCTAAAGAGGGTGTAAAAGCTGACCCTCACAAAATTTCAGCTATGCAGAGCTGGCCACTGCCCAAAAGTTTGAAGGCCTTACGAGGATTTTTGGGACTTACTGGGTACTACAGGAAATTTGTGCAGGGTTGTGGCACCATAGCAGCGCCCCTAACTACTCTACTCAGGAAAAATTCATTCGTGTGGTCTGATAAAGCACAGGCCGCATTTAACAGGCATAAAGAAGCTATGGTTAGTCCTCCAATTTTAAAATTACCTGATTTCACTAAGAGTTTTGTAGTGGAATGTGATGCCTCAGGAGAAGGATTATGAGCTGTTCTAATGCAAGAGGGAAGACCAATTGCCTATCTAAGTCAGGGATTGAAGGGTAGAAGTCTCATGCTTTCAACTTATGAGAAGGAATTATTAGCCTTAGTGATGGCCATAAGGAAATGGAGACATTACTTGGTAGGGCAGCATTTCAAGGTCCGTACTGATCAACAGGCCTTGAAATACCTACTGGAGCAACGGGTGGGCACCCCTGTTCAGCAGAAGTGGGTGTCAAAACTGCTAGGGTATGACTTCTCGGTAGAATACAGAAGTGGGAAAACCAACAAAGTAGCTGATGCCCTGTCCTGACTACCTTATACAGAAAAACCAGAACCCCCAATCAACCCAAAAACCATTCCAGAACACAACCCAGCCAGCCAACCAGATCACCATCAGCCCATCCACCTTACATACCCAACCAACCAACCACAATGCCAAGCCATAAGCACCATTCAAACCCAATGGACCGAGGAGTTAAAGAAGACTTACCCCCAAGATTCCCAGTTGCAGGAGCTAATAAGCAACTACCATCAGGGAATCTTGGACCAAACCCAATACCAAGTTCGCAATGGCCTCCTCTTTTACAAAGGCAGGCTTCACCTTGGGAACTTAGAGCCATTTCAGCAAGAGATCCTGCAGCAGTTTCGTAGCAGTCCATTAGGGGGCCACACAGGAGTATATAAAACATATGCAAGAATGCTACCGTATGAGGTAATCTATGGCCAGCCTCCGCCAAGAATGCTACCGTACAAACCAGGTTCCACTCGGGTGCAAGCCGTGGACGAAGAACTCAAAAGCAGAGTATTTATTAATAAATTGGTGCAGGAAAATTTGAAAGATGCACAAGAGAGAATGAAGCTATATGCGGACCGTAAGCGTACCGAACGGGAATTCCAAGTTGGAGACAGAGTATACCTGAGGCTGAAACCTTACCGCCAGATGTCCGTGGCCATGAGACGAAACCTTAAACTTTCGCCCAAATTTTATGGCCCGTTCACGGTGGAACAACGTATCGGGAAAGTCGCATACCGGTTGGATCTACCACCGGGATCTCAAATCTATCCCCTTTTTCAGGTATCGTGCCTCAAAAAGACAATCGGAGAACAGATTAGGCCACTTACCGAGCTGCCGACGATCGCGAAGGACAGAACCTTAGAACGGGTACCCGAACGGATTCTAAGCAGAAGGTTGATCAAAAAGGGACAGCGTGCCGGGGTTGAGATGCTGGTTCAGTGGACAGGAATGGCTGAAGAAGACGCAACGTGGGTGGACCACGAGGAGCTTCAACGGCGCTTCTCGAACCTTGAGGGCAAGGTCTTCTGAAGAAGGGGGCAATGTTATGCGCCGACAATAACCCTAGTCTTTAGGGTATGTCTGAAGTGAAGGGGCTGGGCCGATAGTCATGGGCCAAGATTGATGGGTTAAATGGTTATAGCCGGTTAGTTGAGTCTGTTAAGTTGTTTATTAAATCTGTTAAGAGTCATGGACACGTCTGTTAGCCCTTATCAGTTTTATTGAGTCACGTGGGGTTGTGGGTCATGTTGGACCGAGTCTTCCTGTATTTCCTGTTTTGCATTTAAATACTGCAGTTACACTTAATGAACACTAATCAGTTTCTACATAATTGGATATTGCAATCTGGAGGACCAGGCCCCTCGAAGTGCCTATCAAATTTACATTACAAGTTCTATATTATAACATGTTTCGTTTCACCCAACTTCTCCATGCTTTTCATCTCTCTCTCTCTCTCTCTCTCTCTCTCTCTTGGAAGCTCCCTATTTCACTGCCATGATTTTTTTCCTCGAACAAACACAATGAGGACGACATCCATTGGGTGTCGGTGTGGATGGGTAAAAGTTTTTTTTTTCTTTACACACTTCAATAGATTTAGACGTTTTAGTTTAGATCTGAGAAGTTTTACTTTAGATCTGCCGATATACTTGGGTAATTTTTTTTTTTTTTAGTCTATTGTTCATATCTATAACTTTTACCTTTTGTTTTGCAAAATAAAGTTCATTTTGTAGAAATTATTCTCGGTTTTAGCCATTAAGAACACGAGTGTGCCTCATGGCAAATTTGAAATTTTTTACAAATTTCCTTATTTAGATTTACATGTTTTACAGATTTTTTTTGTAATCTTTACAAACTTCAACAGATCTAGATGTTTTAGTTTAAATCTGAGAAGTTTTACTTTAGATCTGTCGATGTACATGAGTAATTTTTTTTTAAAAAGTCAATTGTTTAGATCTACTAATTTTACCCTCTGTTTTGACAAAGCAAAGTTTCCTTATATAGAAATTGTTCTCGGCTTTACCCATTAAGAACATTGTTGTGCCTCACAGGAAATATGGTTTTTTTTTTTCAAATTTCCTTCTTTAGATCTTATCCTTTTTTCTTTTTTTCTTTTTTTTTTTTTAAATTTCGTGTATGTCAATATGTTGTTTTAGTGATTTTGTAGAAATTTTGGAATGTTACAAATCTTCCTCTTCATATGTGAGGATTTTTTTTTTTTAGTTTTGTTAGGTACAAGTAAAGTCGCGTACTAATACTAATTTCTTTATATTCAAAATTTAAATTAATATTGTTTTCAATAAAATTTACTTTTTAACAAATCATATTAAATTGATGCACATATTAGAATACAATTACTTTTTTCTTTTTTCTTTTTTTCAATTTGTTCCTTTCTCTGGAATCTTCTGAAGGCGTTTTATTGTAAAGTCATGTATTTATTTTTTAGATGTAAATATTGGGTTCGGAGATGTTGAGATTGGAAGTTCTTGGTGACTCTGTTTAGGCTTAATTTTTTTTTTTTTTTTTCCTACCTGTAATCTCTGCTTCTTTTGCCATGCATATGTCTATTCTATTATGAATTTATCTAATTATTTTTTAGATGTAACTATTGGGTCTACTTTTTTTTTTTTTTTTTTTTTGTAAGTTTCAAATGTTCCTGTTGTTTGGCTTTGTGATTTATTTCATATATTCGTATGACTCTTTATAATTTTTTCTACATATAAGTACTGCATGGAAAGAAATTATCTAATAAACAATCAAAAATATTTACCCTAAAAGAATAAGAAGAATAAATCATACAAAATGATGCTGAAATTGAGAAGCAGAGAATAAAGTTGTTAGGAATTGAAAGATGTTGTGAGCATTTGAACAAATAGATAGACTATAAATTGAAGAGAATGAAAATTTTTATGGTAAAGCGGTGAGTAAAATATATAGGATGAAAAAACGGCACGATAAAAATGAAATACAAAAAGATCAAAAACTCTATCGGCAAACAAAAGAAGAAGAGAGAACAAGTGGAAGATAGCCAAAAAAAATAAGAGCTTTTTTGGAAAATAATGTATTTCTAACTCGAGATAGTTGGTTATGTGAATAATGTAACAAAAATAAGAGCAAACGCATAAATATGTGAATAAAATAGAGGGATAAAAATGGAAACAAGAAGTGGACAAAATTTACTATTCATTAAACTGAGAGATAAAAACGTAAAATTACGATTAAAACAAAACAAACTTAGGGATAAAAAAGGTAAACAAACAAAAAAAAAAGGGCAAAACTGTAAAAATGCGAATAGAAGATAACAAAATTGAAATAAGAAGGGAAACAAATAGAAAAGCAAAGTAAAATTGAAAACGACGCTGCTTGCTTATTGGCTCTCAGTAATATAACTTTTTCTTTGAAAAATCTTTACGGAAGATATGACCTCAAGCCAACACAGGGGAAGGCGAAGAAGCTACACGTGCCAAGCAAACTTGACATGCGGCGAAGGGCTTGCCCAATTCGTCGTTCGACAAGAAGACTACCGAACGATCTCTCTAGTCTCTCGCGCTCTCAGCGTTTCTGTGTGTCAACTTGGGGACTGTAGTACGGCTCGAGAGTAAGGAAAAATGGAGGTGGGAAAGACAAGGGAAGAAGTGGAGAAGAGTGGGATGATCGACACGTGGTTGAGAAAGCACAGTCTGATTCACACCGGAGCTACCAGGCACCCTTTCATCCTTGGTATTCGAGATGGAACCGTCGATCTCTCCGCCTATAAAACATGGCTGGTATAATTCGGAGTCTAATGCCTTCCTCGTCTGTTTTTTGACATAATTCGTAGTCTAATGCCTTCCTCTTCTGTTTTTTGACTTTATTCTATGTTTTTCGTATTCGGTTCGTGGGATCTGTGTGCTAAACTGAATCACTCACACTCATGATTGTAAACTCCAATATTCTTGAACGGATGCTGAAAATTTTTTGAAGTCAGTTCTGGGATTTGTGTTGATTTATTACAATCTGTTCCTTGAATTTCTCATGCAGGGACAGGATTACCTGTTTGTTAGAGCGTTTATCCCATTTGTAGCAAGTATATTGATAAAAGCTTGGAAGGAATCGGATGACAGTAGTACGGATATGGAAGTGATATTGAGTGGAATGGCTTCTCTGAATGAGGAGATTTCCTGGTTCAAGAGTGAAACCCCCAAGTGGGGTGTTCAACTATCTGACATTGTTCCTCAGAAATCAAATCAAGATTATTGCCGGTATCATGTCCGATACCACCATGCATGACCGTCCCGTGCTTTGCATATATTGATTCAAAATTCTTATTGTATTTAATGTAAAAAAAAAATGATTTTGTTTTAGTTAAGTTGAACACCATTAATTTTTTCGTTTTTCTTTTCATGAGAGACGTGATATCCTAAGAGGCCTTTGAAAATTATTGTGTAGGAAACTAGGCATTCTCTGAGTCCTGCTCCTGGATTCATTGTTGTTGATATGGTTATCACTGGAATCATTTTGTGATCATTTTCCTTGTTCATGCAGATTTCTGGAGAATTTGATGAGCCCGGATGTTGAATACCCCGTGGCTATCACTGCCTTGTGGGCCATTGAAGCCGTTTATCAAGCGAGCTTTGCCCTCTGCCTGGAGGATGGGGCGAAGACCCCGGCAGAACTGAGGCAGACTTGCCAAAGATGGGGCAATGATGGCTTCCGTCAGTATTGTAATTCTCTGCAGCAAATTGCTAATCGTCATCTACAGAAGGCGTCCAATGATTTGCTCACAAAAGCTGAAGTAGCATTACTACGTGTTTTGGAGCATGAAGTTGAGTTTTGGAACATGAGCCGTGCTGAGGGCTAGTCAGCCTTAGCTTCAGAAACCTTCACATGATACGAGGGAGATGGTTGTTTGTGTTTGATAGCGTGTCCATCATTTATGTTGCAGTGAATGAAATGATGCTCATCTCAGTTCTAGTTGTAACCTCTATCGCTGTTTTGTTGGATCTGTCGAACGTGTCTATTGGTCGTGAATTCTGGTCTTGTTATATAATAAATAAATTATGGGTGTAAAGTAAAGTGGTCTGGTCCTGGTAAACTTTTTGCTCCATCATTTTCTTAGGCTGGACCGAACATTCATAGGTCCGATCTGGCCGGCTTGATTTGGCCCAATATTTTATATAGTTAATGATAAAAAATGGATGAAAGTTATATTATTAATTTATATAATTATTATATAAAATAATATATTAAATTATTAAAAATATTTTTTAAAAAGTTTACACTTTACACCGATAATTTATTTATTATATAACAAGACCAGCTTACAGCCCTAATTGTGGAATAAGAGACTAAAAAGGTTCCAATTTTTGGATGAAAATAATTTTCGGGATCAAGTCCCATATAGAGCAAAGTTCATATATATATATATACAAAAATTTTATATACAGTTACTTTTGTACATTTTTTATACATTCCATTAATGTGATTAGTTGTTATTTTTTTAATATAAAATAACTGTTTTGATCAATTACATCAATGAAATGTATAAAAAATATGCAAAATTGATTGTATGTAACAAAATTTATATCTTTATATTAATAAGCGTCAATAAGCAGGTAAAGTCATATAACTCTTTCAGCCAATTTTGTCCCTGTTTGTCACTTTTCTTTCCACTTTTACCCATGTTTGTTTGGTTCAATTCCCATTTGTTTCAATTTTCCAGTTTTGTCACTCTTCAATTTTCTGGAACATCAATCTACAGTATTTTATCTTTTTACGTTTATGAACTTATCGTTGCTTTCCCCCACCTTCTTCAATTTTTGGAACATCAGTGCACGTTTGAATCACCGCTTCACTCACTTTCTAGCAGATCAACCTCTTCCACCTCCTTCGTATTTTGTTTCAATCAATTTTTGGACTGAACTTATCTTCTCCTAGTGTCCTCTATTCACTTCTTCGTCTTCCTAGTGTCTTCTACTCAGACCAATCCATCGCCTAATCTACTATATATACCCCAGTTGCCCAATCAAGAAAAATAAAACAGAGGAAAATATTTTCAAGATCAAAACTAGGGAATGGCTACACCGCCGCTCAAAACTCTATCATAACGAAATTAACACACCACTGATACTATTCATCAACTGGCTACTGATGTACAATACCAGCGGCGTAGATAACCATATATAGAGCGATGGAGCCCTTCCCTTTCTTCATGACCATGCCACCTTTTCAAACAAGGCTAAACCAAAGAGGACAACAAAACTTTAACCTACAACTATGGCGGCCACACCTTCAACTACTTGTTCAAAAATGGCTTTTGCAGAAGTCATGAAATGAAAGAAAATTGACTTGTTTGGGCAGAGATATGAAAGTGACGTAAAAAGAAATGAGATTTGAGAGGCATGCATAGAGTCATAGAGCTTCTGGGGAGTTGCATGCCCATATACACGAATTTTCTTTCACAAACTTTTGGATCATTTCAGAAGAGGAAAAATATTTACAAACAAAGGAACCAAAAACTAGTTCACTTCCATACAAGCAAAAGAACCAAACAAAAACCAAAAAATAAAAAAGGAAAAAATTGGAAGAACGCAATGATATCGGAACCAAAAAAAAAAAAAAGTACCCAAACTTTCTAAAGTTAAAATCCCAATCTTTTGGATTCGCGGGATAAATACAAAATCACCAAAACAATTATACCCATATACACAAAGTACCTCAATAGAGAGAGAAGAGATAAGAGATTACAAGTTCTTCAAGTTAGATCTACGTCCAGGTCTGTCACAAATTTTTATGAGATCGAAGAAAATCACAAATCGAATAGCCAGATCTACCAAATGGAACAACAACACATGCAAAACACCCAGATCTACATCCAAGAAAAAATAATTAACCAGATAATTTTTTTTAAAAATTAAACAGATAAATAAACAATGAGAGAGACGTAGACTGCTTTGGTAATGGAGAGAAAAACAGAGAAAGTGATAGAGATCTTGTGACGCCCCCAAATTCCGTTTGGGATCGGACGGACATTTGAAGCGTCGAGACATGCAACACAAGGTTACATGCCCCCGTTTATGACATATAAGATGCAATAATCCTAACATGCATCTAACATTATGCAATATTCGCAGTGGATAATTTTTTTCTTTAGCAATACTATGCACCAAACTGAAAATATCTCAATACTTAAAACATACTTCATACATAAAGATCCATTGAATAACTAAGATCACAGCACTATTTCAAAATAGTTATGATCCAATAGTACTGGAGATGCAACTTCATCGTACAAGTAGTAATTTAACTACTATATTAACATTAACGACGCACCGTCGTTCAATCGACTGTGTCTAGTTGGTCAGCTCCTAATCCTCCTTCAGGTCCTGTAACAAGATCTACCATTCGGGGGGAATGGTAGTTGGGACTACCAAAGTGAGATTTGATTACAAATCTCAGCAAGTTAACAAAAAACTTCCATACAGACTAATGATGCATGTATGACAGTAAAAGCATAAATGCATAATCAAATTCATAAGTAATTAAAGCATAACTTAGCGTACAACATAGCATAATTGACATAGCTTAAATTGAATCATGAACTGAACTTGACTTGACATGAACTTGATCTGAAACTTGACTTAGCATGAACTTGCTCTGAAACTTGAATTAACATAAAAAAATACATACTCCACAGTTGTTGTGGCCCCATGTATTTTACGCATCACAATTGTAGTTAAATACATACTCCACAGTTGTTGTGGCCCCATGTATTCTACATATCATAATGTACTCAAGATGAAATGTGACTGGAATACGAAAGGACTGAAGTCCTGACGTAACATAACATGACTTGAACATAACTTAGAATACATGACCAACTTGAGATAGAAACATTTCGTAACATGGCATAACATATAATAGATAACATATTTAACATGACATACTTGCAACAGTGAATATTACATGACTTGACTTGCATGTAATAGATGGCATACTTAGCATGACGTACTTATCATGTACAGTAATACATAACAGAATATATTATGTAACAGATAAAAATTGATGACAGAATAAATTCTGTATAATAGACAATTAAGTGATAACTTGGCATGGCATGACATATATGATAACACACATACATACACTGTAGTTCCTTTACTTAACACACATACACAATAGACTGCTAGTAAGTTAAAAGCTAACTTACCTCGATCTCTGCGTTTCTTATAAAACTTCAAGTGCGATCACGAGGAACTGTAATTAGTGATTCTAAAAGTTAGAACTAAATTACTAATAATTTGAAATATGGAAAATACTAACTTAAAGAGTAAAATTTTCATTTTACTCTCTACATGTGGGAAAATGACCGCTTTACCCATAACTTAAGGATTTTGTATACTAATTCCAAAAGTTTCCAAAATTTACATTCCTCATGTAAATTTTGTTCTAAACTTAAATATCAATTCAGAAAAATTTAAAACAAAACACAACTATGGAAAACACACTATGGCCGAAACATCCATAGGCCATTTCCCTTGATTTTTGTTGCAATTCCTTCCAACTTCAAAACTCATGCTTAAACCAAAATTTTGCAACAAACATCTTCCAATTCTAAGTTCAAAACCATACTTAAAACATCCATTTAGAAAAAGTTAATAATTAACACCAAACTTTTTTGTAAAAAGATCCAAGCACTTGAATCACAAGTTTTGACCTTAAATCAAAACATCTCCAAGAATTTCAAAAATCAAATCTTACTTCTAACATATTAATAATATCATCCTAACATCAACCATGCTTTAAATCATCGAACTAAAGTCACCAAAATCACAAAATAATATTTGGAGTTTTTGGTTTTACACTTAGTCCAAAAACATAAACTTTTTCCTCAACTAGTTTTGATAAATCTCTTAATCTATGACTTATAATTATATGATCTTCAAACCAAACCATCACATGGTTTAAAAAGATGTCCTAAAACATATATAAGCTTCTAATTCAAGATCACATGGTTAGAAATTAACCAAAACATAAATTTAGCCAAGAATATCCACACTTTGGCTTATTTGAATATCTCTTTGCATAAAATTTCATATCTTTGAAACTAACATCAAATATCTTCAAAATAATAATATAACATGTATATAAGATACTTAGTATCCTCCAATAAAATTATTAAAGTCATTAGAATAGGTTTAGACCACCAAAGAGTTAAACTTTCTCAAAACAGAAACTGTTTTTCCTCTTCCAGTTTCTAAGTTTCTAAATCTAAGAAAATCTTTCATCAAAACCTTTAATCATGCAAAAAATCCTCAACCAATAGTCATATATACATGTTAACAATACTCCATAAAAATTTGGGACCAATATCTATCCATTAGCTTGGTCAAAAACTCCAAACTATAACTTACTCTCCAGATTCACGCTCAGAATGACCTTTTCATGGTTAAAAATACTTTTGACTGACCAAATGACAATGGAATGATACAAAAAATACATCTACGGAAACTAGACTCAAAGAGGAACAACTTATATGAAGGAGACTTTATGATAAAACACTTACAAAAGCTTCTAAATGGGTGTGCAAAAGAACTCCTAAAAGCTGTCCGAGAGAGAGTGTTTGGTATTCTTTCAATGGAAAGCATAAATGAAGATAATTTCGTGGGGAGGGGTGGCTGGAGATACTTGTGGATAAGATATGGAAGAGATGAGGCTGGAGTGAGAGTTAAGTGTAGGACTCTCTTACCCGAAGTGAGAGTTAAGTGTAGGACTCTCTTACCTGAGTGAGAGTGGAGTGTAGGACTCTCTTACCTAATAATATCTACAAAAATCAACTCAAAATATTTTTACCCAATAATATCCACGAAATTAGCTTAAAATATTTTCTAAATGTGGAGTAGACTTGGAAGAGTAAGGTGGTTAAAATCTTTCCATGTGTATTTTAAATCTATGTTCTTAAGATATTTTCCAAATGTATATTTTGCTTAGGTGTCATGATCTCACACCTTGATTTCCTTCACAATTCCATCTAATGGTTTCTCTTTGTGCTAAGTATCTAATACTATTTGTTATGTGTGGTTAAGATCTTGCCAAGTATCCAAATAAAATTTCGCTAACCTAATTTGAACATTTCACACTGTGATTTTGAAAACACTGCGTTTAGTACGTTTACCGAGATTACTATTCACTCCAAAAATAAACGTAATAAACTTAGTACTGAAAAATCCTAAATATTCAATTAAGCCTAGTGGTGTAGACTATAATGTATTCTGACACTTTTAACTACCTCAAATAATTAAAATCGCATTTCTGGTACCATAGTGAGTGATAACACTAACTATGTTGACAGGCTAAAACCTATGCGATTAGTCGATTCGTGTAAACTTACGGAATTTTCACGAGGTTCTTAAGGTCAAAAGAAATTCCACAATTGAATTTCTAGCGGGTTGTTACAGATCTTCAACATGCAGACTCAGGAGAAAGAGAAGTTTCTGAGAAATGTGTGAGAAATAGAGAGAGCAAGAGGGACGGTGCAATGGAGAAGAAGACGAAACGGGAAGAAGAAGCATAGAGGTGATGTAATTGAGCGATGGGGAGAAATAGAGGTGCTGCGAGCGGTGGAGAGAAACGTTGAGAAAACACAAGAGAGATATAGAAGATATAGTGTTGTCAGAGAGAAAAGAAAAGAGAAAATGTCCGTGCATGTAAAGTCAGTAACCTAGATTTCAACTTTGTTTAAACCTATATATTTAATTTATTTCAATTATGGAAGAATTTATTTCATTTCTTAAGAAAAACATTTTTTTCATAGAAGTAAAAGGTTAAAATAGTTCATTTCTTAAGAAACCCTAAATATGCGAGTATCCCCAAGTTTGCATAGGAAAGAAATTTGAAGATCATACCAACAACTTCAAAAGTATTTTATGAAAAGAACCTGCAGAGAGACCAGGCCACCTAAGTGAAATGATCGAAGTACTCACTATTTTACTCTTCTTGAGAAAATATCTAAAAAGAGGGAATCAATGAGAAAATTAATGGCTCAGAGAGAGAGAGAGAGAGAGAGTTCTATGGCCCCTGTGATAAGCGTCAAAGTGGGTGTAAATCTAAAGAAAAAGAGAGGCTATTCTTCTTCAGTAATGGAGAACATAGATCTGCATTCCACGACATAGATCAACAACAAAACAACATAAAGGAAACCAAAATATGAAGCCCAAACATGTAAAAAAAAGCCGAAAAACATACATGCAAAAGCGAAACCCATAAATTTTTTTCACAAAACAACCAAGGCAAAAAAATATAATAATAAAATAACATAGACATTAAAAAAATGAAAAGATTAGAATAAAATAAGAAACTTCATTTCACATATACGAGAGCCTCGGTCCCAAACTTCATAGAAAAAAACCAACAAATATACCCACGGCAGGCAAGAGCAGAAAAATAGAACTCATAGTGTGGCCGTCCGTTGGGGGAGAACCCATGAGGACTAAACCCACGGTGAGTGAAAGAAGAAAGGGGAGGAAGAAAAATGCAGAAGTCCTGTGGGAGCTACAGGAAAGAAAGGAGAGGGGATCCTACTTCAAAAAGAAGAGATAAAAGAAATGAAGAGATAGAAGAAATTAACTGTTGATGTAAAAGAACTCCTGGTCAGGATGTAACAGTACAAGCGGTCAAGAAGGGAAAAAAGCAAAAAATAACATCTCTTGGCACAGGACCGTAGAATCAAAGTTTAAAATACAAAAGCAAACAATTAAAAGAGTAAATTCCTGACACTAATTTCAAAAGTAAAAAATATGTATACCAATCCACCCTAAATTCCAATGAAAAAAAAAGGACAATTATTTTAAATACAGAAGAAAAAGTAGAAACGACAGTGATGTGATCATGTGAGAGAGTGTATGCTTACTTCCTACCAAGATTGTCATCATTTCAAATATTCAATTCCATTTAAGATACAATTTCCCTCCAAATCCATCCCTCAGATATTATATCACCTTCATCCCAACCAAACTTGTGATGATCCCAATGAGAAAAAATAGTCAAATACAGAAAATGCCTCGTTACCAAAATAATACTACAAAACAAATATCCACAAACGTTATATATTGAAAAAATTTACTATAATTTTTTTAAAAATAAATTAATAACTTTTACTGTTGGGCCAAAATAAATAATATTAAAAATAATAATATATTTTGTGGAGAAATATTTGTGATTTAATATTTTTTACAAGCAACATTTAAGAACATGGTAGAAAGGAATAATGATCTATTTGACATCAATTGACTGAATAAATGACATGAATACATTCAATTTACGGATAAAAAATTTATATGAGAAATATTTAAATGTATATATCATATTTGGAAGCCAAACAAATTTAATAAAAAACAATTTTTTTTTTTGAAAATCTGTAAATATTTTTTGAAATGTATATTTAAATATATGGTCTAAAACATATTAGGTAAATATAGGTAAAAAAAATTAAAAAAAGGCTTTTATTTCCATGTGTTTTAAGTGGAAACAGTTTTATTAATTTATTTAAACTATAGTGCAAATGAACAATTTCAAACAATTTTATTAATTTTTTTAAATTTATTTATTAATTTATTTCATTTCTAAAACACACTATAAGAAATAAAAGAAATGCAAAACATTAATTAATTTTACATGGACTTCTGAAAGTAAAATATTAATAATAACATATTATATTTTAAAAGTATTATAAACTTATAATATAATTCATTATAAAAAAAATTTTAATTATACCATCTCACCTATTATTATTACTCTTAATAGTTAAAGTCAAATATATATGTTGTATGTTACATATTTATAGAATAAACATATAACGTTTCAATTCATTGTTATTATACGATTAATTTTATCCAACAATCAAAAAATTATTTACATTTTGAAAGATATATCTAAAGAAATTATTAAATCAAAATCTTTAAAAGAAAAAAGAATAATATATAAGTATATGCAAATAAAAAACAGTAAAATCAACTATCATATCAACTTCATCCCAACCAAACTTGCGATAATCCCAATGAAAATATAGTAAAATATAGAAAATGCCTCTGCTACCAAAAATAATACTACATGACAAATATCCACAAGCGTTATACATCGAAAAAATTTACTATAATTTTTTTTAAATAAATTAATAACTTTTACTCTTTTCTCTGTTTTAATTAATCTTTTCAAAGTCTTAACTTCTCTTACATATATGTTCATATACAAATTTTTTAGGGAGTTTCAACCTCTTATTATATTCAAACATGATCGTGAGGCCAATCTGCTTTCACTGTTCTTGATCGACTAATGTACAAGGGTGGACATTTGTTCAAGAAGATACCAACAGATTCTTAAGTTGCTGGAGAGTTCAACCATTTAAAAAGGAGCTCTTGAATTGTAAACCTTCTGTAAATACTAAATATGATAATTTGGAGTGTCTTTCATAGTTTTATGGTGAACAAAAGAAAAGGCGGATAATAACAACTGATAAAAGGGCATGGGAAAGAAGGCTCCTTAGGATCTAATGTTCTGAATAGCTAAGAATTGTATAATCTTGTTTGCTAGAAAGTCAGAAACTGGCTTGGCCACTACTCCATGCAAGCTAGAACTCCTCAAGGATGTGTTGGGTAGGAATAGGAGATCCAAATTCTACAGCAGGTCTATGCAAAATATGATTTGGAAATGAGAGGAACCCTAAATTTACTTTTGCGGTCAGCATTATAAGATTAATGTTTATTGTCCTATATATATATATATTTAAAAGTTCCTCTTGTTCCTACCATTTTCATAAGTTCTTTCTTCTGTAGAAATATTGCCTATTTTTCAAAAGAAATCTATGCATGAATTAGTTAGAATGACAATCAACTGTATCTTTTGTGTACTAAAAATAGAGGGTCAATGAAGGGGCATGCTAAGCTTGCTATTATCTTATCAAGTTAAGGTATCATTCCATTTTGCAGCATTAGGCTTAATACCTTTGGCATTGTTAAACGCCTAATCGCTTTCAAAGAATCATGGAGGAACATTGAGCAAATTTGAAAATTTCTATTAATCATCCCACACACTATACACTACACTTATTTTATTTTTTAAAACATTTTAATTTTTTTTGTTATATTCTTCTTAAATTAATTGAATTCTTCTACTCATTATCTATATACTATACATTTGGTAAGATAAAAAAAAATGTGATGTATGATGTATGGAAATGATGAGTAGTAAAACTCGAGCAAATTTAGCCTAGATGGCAAGTACCTGAAGAAGTGCAAGTTTTATGCTTATAACCATTATGTTTTTGCACATTGTTATTGTCGAGATTGTGTCTCCATGGAACTGAACATTATTTGTTGGAATTGTATTTGCCACCTGGTATGACTAAAATGAGAATTCTTTATGTTACAGTTGCAAAAACATGACTATGTCACTGCCATAGTAAAAATTCTCTTATTTTGAAATTATAAATTCTCAAATCAAAATTAAAACGTGCTAAATGTAAATACTAACAAATAATAATATCTTTGTTAATTTTAGATGTTGAGTATGTTTAGAGGTATATGATGATACTGAATCTATCGCAGTAGTAGAGTTCGGACCAATAGCAGAAGAGATCATCAATTGCACCACAATGGATCTCTTAGAACATGAAAATGAGGTAAATTTGTATTTATAAATTTATTTAAAAAATTTGATACATTACTTATTTATATGTTTCTATCATTACATGATCACCTTCCATATTTCCAAAACATAGCATCTCAAATTTCAACTAAAGAATGGATGACCATGTTGGGTGCACAAATAAATGAATACGACGAATTGCGCCAAAACAAACTGAGTGTGCTCTCTATTAAGGCTGTTCCCGAGGCAATTCTCGAGGCAGCAAGTTGAATGTTTTAAATACGTCATTTGAAACTTATTGCTCTTGTAATATAGTTAATGTCGTTCCCGAAACAGCAAGTTGAATATTTTAAATACATCGTTTGAAACTTATCGCTCTTGTAATATATACTTTAAAAGTATTTGTACATAGTTGTGACTTGGCTCTTGTAAGTCATTGTATTGTAGTTATAAACATTATGTAGGTTGTGTGTATAATACATGTTGTAAATAGGAAAAAATTCTAAAAATATAGACAAAATTCTGTCTATTTATAGTAAAAATTTGAAACATAGTTAAACTCGAGAATGTTAGAGTTATGAGACATAGCAAAAATATCAACTAGGCACACGTGCAAAGCACATGCTTGCCACCAATTAAACATATAATTAGAACATTTTAATTGCTAACATTAACAAATAATAATTTATTCACTATTGTTAGGTGTTGAGTTTATTTAGATGCGTATAATGACAGCGCATCGACACCAGTGATCGTTTTCAGATCCATAACAGAACAAAATTTGGATTGTGCAACGATAAATCTCATAAAACATATAAACAAGATAAAATCTATACATTTAAATATGTTTAAAAAAATTTAATACATTACCCCTTTATATGTTTTCATCATTACATGAACATCTACCATATTTTGAGGATGTTGCAAAATAAAATTCAAGGTAATGAATCAATGATAGTTTTGGATGCACACATGAATGAATATGGAAGATTGCGCCAAAATAGGCTTAATGTATTATCTATCAATTACGTGCCAGAAAGAGTAGGATGACCTTTCAGACCTTTTTTTTTAATTTTTATTTTTAACTTTTTGTTATTGTAATGTATAAGTATTTTTAACTTTTAGTTATTGTAATGTATAAGTACAAAGTATTTATACGTAGTTGTAAATATATTTGTGGAAGTTCTATGTTATAGTTAAAAATAGTTTGTAGATAATACTTATAATGTTTATTGTGAGCAGGAAAACAATGTTAAAATAAAAAATGAAATTCTGCTCGTTTATAGCTAAATTCAAAAATTTTAGAGTTATGGAATATAGGAAAAATATCAACTAGACACATGTGCGATTGATGCTTTACTATATATATAAGTCCTGGCATTTTGTCCATTGCAGAAAACCTTGAATTACGAAGACGATTGTTTGGACATATTGTGCAGCAACTACAACAGTCTGTGTCTAATATAATTCATTAATGCAACAAAATAATCATTAGATATATTTAAAAGATGCTAACCTTTTCCAACAATGTGGCTGTAGTTTAGTGGTAAGAATTCCACGTTGTGGCCGTGGAGACCTGGGCTCGAATCCCAGCAGCCACAATTTTTGTTGTTTCTGTTTTATTTCCTTCACCTTTGATGGATACATTGACCACGACCTCCATTTGATTGATCGAAGCTTGCCCATATCTAGTTGGAGAAGTTGACTTCTCCTAACCATTTATGGTATTTGTCCTAACCAACTTTAAATTTTGCATATAAGTAACCCCAAATATATTTTTAGGATGTGCAATAAAAAGATAATTTTTTTTTAACGTGGATCTTAAATTTATTTATTTTTTAAAAATATGTATGAGTCATCTGTAAATATAAGAGCAGTACTAGTATGAGATTTGTCCCGATAAGAATACTAATTTTTTTTTTTAATTTTCATTCATTTTTTTATATTCATAAATATTTTTTTAAAAAGAAAAAATCCACAACATTATTAAAAAAATACCTTTTTAATCACTAAATAAATAAATAAAAATTATAAGGACCCAAATGTCAATGACTCTAGCATTTTTGTAAATATAAATATCATTTATCTTTTTATATATATACGTGCCATTGGGTCCAAAATGAGGGTCAAAATTGACTAAGTATCCCAAAAGAACATTGTAAATGATCACAGTTTGTGATGGACAGCTGAAATTAGCAATTCGCTCTATATAAAAAGTAAATTAAGTAGAAAGAAACATAAATATCCATTGCTATGAACAGAAAAGTAAATTATGCATTAGTTGAATGATATCTTTAGTATTCTCTAACTTATTACTCATATATACCTTTTAATCAGAGTTGTGTCCTCCTTTATTTTTAAGAAATTGAAAAATAAACTTAAAAAAAAAACTGGAGAAAGAGAAAAAAAAAATTAAACATAGAACTAGAAACAAAACAAGGCTTTTCATGAAGAAGGGGAATCCAACCAAGAAGATCAAGTTTTTTTAAGTTAAATTTGAAAATGACTTTAGTTTTTTAATATTATTTTTAACTAAAACATGTAATAAGTTGATTTGTCCTTGATCAGAAAATTACTGAATTAACCTCTTATATGCTATGGATTAATGATTTATATAAAGTTATAAGGTGTGCAAATTTATTGTACTTATTTAAAAATAAATAAATAAATACGAGACTCTACAAAAAAATTTCTTTTTTAATAATAGACCTGACAATTTTTTAAAGAGATCATCTTTGAAAAATAGAATGAGTTTAATGGAAGCGAGTAATAAGTTAACACATCATCTAAGTACATAATAAACTTCTGCACTCCATCACACCATAGCAAATTCTACCCGAGCATCTTCTCCAAACCCATCCTCCTCCCCCCCCCCCCCCCCCCCCTCACTCTCTCTCTCTCTCACACATTACAAAGCTTTTGCTTCCACAACACCAAGAAAGCTATATCTGCTGTTCCCATCATTGCTTTATTTTGTGAAAACCAAATGGCTCAATATTGCTATTTATTACTTGAGTTACTTCCCCCCCCAACCCACCTCTCCCTCTCTCTGATACTCAAGAAATGCTCACCTAATAAGAAACTATTAAAACTGGAGCAAAACCGATACCCAAGAAACGAAATGAATAAAAAAAAAAGTAGAGCATCGTGACAGAGATCGAGAAGTGATCTCACCATTAGCTTGGATTGCAACTGGTTCCAAATATAGGATGAAACCCCTAACAAACCTTTCAAACAAACAACAAATCAGATTTTCATCTTTTCCTTTTCCTAAAATCAATGGCTGGTAATCTCGTCTCCAACTTCTTCTCCAATAATGATGAGTGCAAGTCCTTCTCTCTGCTTCTTGTTGGCACCATGGCTTCCCCCACTGCTATTCCCTCACAACTCCATGTCTCCATCGCCAGAGCTTCCCAACGCCGAATGAATTAAGTTCCATTGGCCGAGATGACAATTTTCGATTTAAGCATAATCGGCCATTGGGTTTGACGATTACTTAGCCATAGCTTTTTACAGTTCCATTGGGGATGAGCCTCGCTGGGTTGCTGAATTCACTTCCTTTCATGAGAGAGAGAGAGAGAGAGAGAGAGAGAGAGAGAGAGAGAGAGAGAGAGAGAGAGAGAGAGAGAGAGAGAGAGAGAGATTTTAGCTTTCCTTTGCAAATATTGGATGCCGTTATTTAGAGTATATTAAAGTATTAGAGCATCCATATTGGTCTATGCATATGCATATGCAAAGTCATATTTGTATAATATGAACTTAAATTCATCTACATTAGATTATGCATCTTCAAATATTTGCATAGTTATGAACAATACTTTTACATGTTTGAATATCTACTATTTACTCTCCAAAACATATTTTATTCATTCTTTTTCTCTCCTCTCACTCTCTTTTTATATATTTTACCTTTACATATTTTACTACATATTTTACTCATTCACTTCCAAACAAATATTTTACATATTTGAAGATCAAAACCTATTAAAAAAAAAGCAAAAAAAAAAAAAAATGATAATATTTTATTATTATTTTGTCTCAAATTTGCATAAGCCAATGTGGAAGTTTTGCTTGTATGGCAAATTGGATCTCCAAAAGATGTGATTTTGCATATGCATATGCATAAACCAATGTGAATGCTCCCAATGGTTTATCCATTGTCAAGTCTAAATTTTGACTAAAACTAGAGCTTTTGGTTAAAGTCCAAACTAATAGAGATTGTGATCCACATTGGACTACTCATTCTAAAGTCAAAATAATAAAATAATCTTATATATTTTAATAATAAAATTTTTAATTTTTTTAATATTTTGTAAATATACTCTATATATTAATTAATTATTATAATTTTACTTAAAATTATTGTTTCTCAACTATTGTTACTTAAAAAAATAAGAACATAATTTGAATATATAATCTAAACATTTTTCTTAACCATCACACTATTATGTCTAAAATTCATATTCCTATTTTTGTCCATTTCGTTATGATAATGATTTTGAGTTTTGAATATGAAAATCTAAAATTTCTCTATCCAAAATGTCAACCCATTTTATCTGTTGGTGATAAGGAAATCATTTCTCAATCAATGTTAATAAATGTAGAAAAACCAATAACATGGATGTTCACAACACTAACTGTTTAACATTAAGGAAAAGCCACATTCCACATGATAGGTAAACTTGCTTAGTGCAAATCATTACAACCTCCTCAAAGCAGTAGTTGAGCTACAAAAATGGAAGCTGTCATCCTATAAAAATGAAAACAATTCCCACATGATCTCTGTAGCACAGAAAAAGAATCAAGACAAGAAATGAAGCAGTAAGCACCTTGCTCCACAACCAAAACAAATTGATGATTACAGTGCGTAAGCAATCAACTAAGCAAGAAAAAAAGGAATAATTAACAACCAAAATAGATGTGCTGTTGATGAGAAAAAAACATGACAACCAAAATCTGATATTTTCAAGTCTATACTAGTTTCTACTATCTTTAGCAAAACAGTTCATAAAAACAAAACATCTATACAGAGCAATTCATTCAGCAACATTTTCAACATTTCTAACTTCAACAAAACATTTGAATCTATACAAAACATCTGCTAGACGTATAAACATCAGCAACATTTCCAACATCAGTAGTAATAGTGATGAGGGAGTCTTGGAATATGGTTTGGTGGTAAGAGATGGGGTGGCCATACATCTATTTGAATGTTAATTATACACAATTTTGCCACGAACTTAGGCAAGCTCAGAAGATGATGCATAGTATGAAACCATTGATATGGCCTGACTAAAATGTGCTTGAAATAGTTAACAATTTTTTAAATAGTCAACTTTTCTATTATAAATAAATTCACATAGAAATAAATAATTAAAAAAAACCAACAATAAAGTGAGTACTTAGGAAATATGCATTTCTATAAAACCAGCTAAGAGTTATGAGTGCCTACATGGAAATTAATCCATCTGAAATTCTGGGGAATTTGTACATCTTCTAGAGAGGCACTGTCATTTTATTTTCCACTCTTTTTTTTTTTTTTAAATTGATTGACCATTTTCTACCATGCCAAATATATGTGAAGAATAATCGTAGATAAATCATTGCAAAATGGTAAAATATTAAGAAAACACCATAGACCATTAAAATCATTCCATGGAATTCATCGCAATAGAATGACCCTCAAAGCATCCATAAGTTGGAAATCCCAGTTCAGCAAAAAGCCAAATCAACAAAATCTTGTCTCATCAAGACTCAAAATGTTCCTCACCAGAACCCCTCTTTCATGAACAAATACATGCCTAATTAATATACCTATCTATCAAGCCAAATAGATTCAAAGCAATTATAAACAACTTAAAACCTTTATAAACTCTACGTTACCATCAGATTCCAATAAAAAATAGCACGGGCTCTTCCAATACAAAGAGAGGCTTACAAATTCGACGAAAGCTTGTTGAGATTGGCGCCAACGTTACACTTGGTTTTGACGATCTTGCCGAATGGCTTGCAGAGAGAATGAAGGAAAAATCAAGAGAATGAGAGAGATGGAGTTTTCGGGTCTGGTGTAGAGGGAAGAGAAAAACAGAGAGAACAAATGAAAAAGGGGATTCAACGAGGGGAGAAATGGAGATGAAGGTGGCTGCATACCAAAGGACAGCCACTTCAATAGAGAAGAGGGAGAGAAGAACGAGGAAGAGAGAGAAAGAGAGACTTACTTTGGAGAGCTTGGAGATGAAGGGGTCCATTGGAGAAGGCGACAACTGGACCTGAATAGAGGCTGTGGACTGAACAAGGGTGATGGGGTGAAGAAGCAGTTCAGGAGAAAGAAAGAGAAAAGAGACTTGGGAGATTTTGGAGAATAAATGAGAAACCAAGGGAAAGAGAGAGGAGCGGGTAGATGAAAATTCATAAAATATTGTTTGGTCTTTGTACAGGGTCTCGCCAGACTTGGCCATTGCAGACAACTTAATTCAGAATTCTATTTATTTTACACTGGTATTAGGCAATGGGCTCTTAGACTTACCTGTGTGAAGATATTCTCTTTTTCAAATACAGTGTGCAAAACTTACATACAATAAAATGTACATAAATAACATTATTTCTATTCTATATTACCATCGTTTTAAAGAAACGCCGTCGTATTATAGCGTACGGTCCCCTCAATAGGCACGCACGCGACTTCTATTCGCGTGCGGCACCGCTTGTAGATGATCGATATTTTTCGTATGATTTCTTATTTTTATTTACCTTTTTTTATTCCTCCCGTCCTGAAGCATCTTCACAGGAAGAGTGGCCGTACCGTAAAGGTTCGAAAAGCATCTCAGCAGGAAGAGTTCGTTATCTCTCTCTCTGGAGTCGAATATCCGCAGGACGCAGCCTGATACACGGAGCTCCCTCCCAAAATCTAAAACAAATTCCTCGTCCCGGCGCGTGCTTCACACTCGCAAATCCACTCTTCGGCTTATGTTTTCCCAATCTCGCAACTCTGCGAGCTCTTAATCCCCTCCCCGGTCCCCCCCATTCACCAGTATCCTTCAATCCGCAAACATACGGAATACACAGAAGAAACTCGTCGCTTCATTGAAGGTAACCTATTTCCAGTGAAACGTTTGTTGAATTAATTGACGTTGTGGTAACTCTTCAGATATTTAGAATAACGGTTGGACATGTATTTGATTTGTATCAATTTTATGTGTTGAATAATCTTGTATGAGCGCAAAGTGCGTATCGAAATTTGGATTTAGGGCTTCTGTTTCGCTGCCACAGAGAATGCATTATGAATTCTTGGAGGTCAGGGTTGCAAAAGAGTAGGAGAAAGTCTTGGTCTTTCTGGGATTGCCTAATTGGTTACAGTGTAACCACATTTAAAAGGTTTTCATTCTTCCCGTTTTCTTTTCGTCTTTAATTTTGTAAATTGTGTAGAGCAACAATTTTTTATTTTTGTTTTTTACATTTATGAATTTAGTGGTTAAAACATGTAACGTGAAAATCATGGATCGCGAAAGAAAAATCTTTATCAAGTGAAATAGTAAACAATAGTTAGTTATTTGAATTATGGGATGTGAATAGGTTATCAAAGTTTGTGTTACTGGTTGGGCTTCTTGATACATTTATCGCCACTTACCATTGTCAAATGGCTTTGGATGCTGCTAAGATCTAGGGCTTTGAGCAGTGAAGCTCAAGAGATACTTTCTTATTGGTATGCTAGCTTGGGGTTTTTGGATTCTATTTTTGCTTTTTAATATTGCCTGAAATTTAGAACGGAGCTTAAGATTTTTCACTTTTCGTTTGAAGGTATCCAGTATTCTTTGAAGTGGTAGCCAGATTTATTATGGGGAGTCATACTGGAGGTGTCTTTAATGATAATTCATCCTGTTCGTTTATGCAATTTGTTTAGATGTGCCTTGCAATGAAAAGCCATTTTCATGTAAAAGAGTTTATATATAAGATGTATTTTGTTCATAGGTTTGTGAGTTTGCATGATTCCAACTGAATTTCTATTTTCTGTCTAGACGTAAAAAATAGTGTATGTTCACCACTTTTATGATTTTATCTCCTTCATCAGTACAGAATGTGTATTTTCTTCTGAACTTATTGTATAATACATTCAAGCTTCTATCCAGAAGGGAGCATCTGTTTTTCAAAACGGGAATAAAATCTTATCTAATTACAATAATGGTTCAGAATAAAGTACATAATTCAGAGAATAACCAAAAACAAATTGGACAATCTAGAATCAATCACAAATGCCTGGACATAATTAAAAATTGAAAATATTAGGGATCAAGAAAGAGAGGCTATGTGTTTCAATTTACGTGTTTGGAAATCTTTTGACTGCATTCGATGGTTGTAAAGTAGACTTGTAATTAATTCCTTTTAGTTTTTACAGGGAACATGGCTCTTAGGAAATACATTCTGCCTGGTGCTGCACAGAAGGATATGAAACCATTGAGATTTTCCTCTAAAGGACATGATAATTGTGAACTTGCGGACCCAGAGACAAGTCATACGATGGAGCATGAAGTGGATGTTGACCTCAGAGAAGTTTATTTTCTTATTATGCATTTTCTCTCAGCTGGGCCATGTCATAGAACTTATGGACAGTTTTGGAATGAACTGCTTGAACATCAACTTTTACCCAGAAGATATCATGCTTGGTATGCAAGGAACGGGAATGGGACACATAGTGGGGTTGAAAATGATGATGGCGTGTCAGTTCCATTAAGTTACACTATGTTGGTCGAGAGGTATGCAATACATTTTTGTTTTTCTCTTCAATTACTCTGTTTTTCTATGTCGTATTGGTACTGGCTAAGTTATGCAGTAACTATTAATATTTTTGTTGTTATGCATAATATATAATGGTTAGTTCCATTAACAATTACGACATTCAGGTTCCCATGTATATCCTATTCCTGCATTAATGGTACTTTTATGTTATAATTAGGGAAGAAATAACAACTAGATTACTTATTTGTTGTGCTTTCCCCTTAAAACATTTTGACGATTAATGTTGCAATTTATCCTTATTTAGGTATCCTCACGTTGAAAAGGATCACTTGGTAAAGCTTTTGAAGCAGCTATTACTAAGTGCAGCTCCTCCACTGCGTGATATCAGTGTTAGAAATGCTCCAAGTGCAGCTGACGTACCTACTCTTCTTGGGATGGGTTCATTTTCACTTTTAAGCTGTAGGTGACTTCCATTTAGTTTTATGCAGTTTATAGTGCTGTATAATAATTATAACTGTTGAAGTTGGGAATTTTTTAATTGATTGACGAGTGGAAATAATATCTATCTTATGGTTCCAATACTAAGTCATTGTTTCTTTTTACTTTCTATTATTCATCCATTGGTGCATGAAAGTTCTGGGTATTCTATTTTCCTCATTCTTTTGAGGAAGTACTTCTGTGACCTTTTTTTTTAGGAAGTACTTCCGTGACATCATTTGCACCCCTCTTCCCTGTTGGTGGTTGTTTTTCAACTTATATCTTATTATGGTGTTCTTATCCTCTTTCAGATGCTAGGGACAAAGGAAATAATCATGTCAATCGACCCCCTGGTTACATGCGTTGGCCTCATATGAAAGCTGATCAGGTTCGTGGTCTAGGCTTGAGGGAAATAGGAGGTGGTTTTACAAGACATTGTCGTGCACCATCTATTCGTGCAGCAAGTTATGCCATTGCAAAACCATCTACCATGGTACAGAAAATGCAAAATATCAAGAGGCTAAGGGGGCACAGGAATTCTGTATATTGTGGTATGGCTTCTAATTTTAGACTTGCATTTAAAATTTAGATTTGTGTGGAAGACGATCGTTGTCTATTATGGCTTGATAATCAACAAGCCTTATATAGGGATACTAAATCATTGTATCTAGATGTTTTTGGTTTGATGGGTATGATTAGGGGTGGCTATACGTGACACTACTTGTTAACCCAATGCGAACATGATACGAAATTAGTGGGTTTGGGTTTGATGTTAACAGGTTCGGGTCAAAACGGGTTGATCCGTTAAGACACAATTCATTAACGGGTCAACTTGCTTAAACCGTTGGTGTCCCTTTAAATTTTTTACTCAAAATCAAAATTATATCCTTTTTAACCTAAAAACAAAAATACCCTAACCCTATTTCATATTTCCTAACTCTCTCTCAGATCCTCACTTTCTCTCAGTTCTTAGTTGAGTCAGTTCTCACAATCACGACTGCCTCCCACACTTCATCTAAATTGTAATTTTGGTGTTTTTATTGTTTGGATTGTAATTTTGGACTTGTGTAGTTAGTTTTATATTTTTGGGAGTTATTGTGACTTTAATTTCTACGTGAAATTATTTTAATCAGATCAAATGGATTATTTGGAACAAATGGGTTGAAATGGGTTGTGTCGATATATTTTTAATTAATTCATAATGGGTCAAAACAGGTCATGTTGTGTCAACCCGTTATTTGAATGGGCCGTGTTAGGGTTTGGAAATCTGACCCATTAAGTTTAATGGGTCGTGTTCGGGTTGACGCATATTGTATAATATACACAACTTGAAATGACAAGAATATGACCCGTTAATACGATTTTCTACCCCTAAATTGATTGAAATTTTTGTTTCTTTATGTTTATTACTATTGTTATTTTATAAAACTTTTTAAGAGTTGTTTTTCCATCATTAGTATGGTGACCTACACGATTTAGTCATTTGCATCTGGTCTAATCATTTTAATAGCATGCTTGTAGAAGCTTTTGTGGAGGGAGTTTGAGATAATTGAGAGCACATTGAGAAAGCAAGGGTTGATTGGGCATCAACAGTTTCATTCTAACCCCAAGGGGTTGGCCCAAGTGGTGAAGGCCTTGGTCTTAGGGTATCACTCCCCTTAAGGTCCAAGGTTCATCATCTCATGGGTGCAAACAATCTTTTCGGGCCATACTTCTTGGTGAAAAGCCAGCGTAAATACCAGTTCCATGTAGGGAAACTTCCTAGGTTGCGGTGCATGGGACTGGGGTTTACTATGCAGGGGTGGGTCCGAAGGGCCCTGCCTTGAAGAGGTTCCTCGACATAAAAAAAAAAAAAAAGTTTCATTCTACTGAAGGTGGAGCAATTGTTATGTATTTTTTTTTGGGCTGAAAACAAGCTTCTTGCGATGTGTGCGCTTGCTCTATTGGTGCCATCCCACTAGTAGGTGGCAGTTATGTGTTTTCCAAGAATCGAGACGTGTCCTGCCTTGGATGGGGTGGGTGAGGTGCAAGCAAATCCTCTAGTCAGTGAAGAGGTATATTGGGAAGCACCTATGCCACTGAATTTGCTGCACCCAAGAAGCAACATCTAGGTCCCATATTGGGTCTTAGACAAGGCCAAGGAGATTCAACATTGTGAGGGGATATTGTGCGATGGTTTTGAGAACCAATTTATAGATCTCCTTGCAGCTATAGAGGCTGGACAGACTCACTCTAGCTCACTAATGAGATCAATTCAGCAAAGAAGGGAGCTAGAGAATTAAAAAGGCTCAACTAGACAGTTAACGATGAAGTAGGAGAGAGGAGTTCTAATTGTGGAAGATCAAGGGGAAGGGAAATGGATGTTGTTTTATGAAGCCGAAAATCGTTTCATGGAATGTGAGGGGGCTGCATGAGAAGGAAAAGTGTCTCAAAATTAGAAACTAATTACGTAGTTGGAGAGTAGATGTCGTTTACTTACAAGAAATGAAATAGGAATTTATCCCCCTTAGCACTATTAGGAGCTTGTGGTATTGTAATCAAGTAGGGTGGCATTATTTACCATCCAATGGAGCATTGGGAGGTATCTTAGTGATGTGGGATAAAAAAGCGGTAGAAAAGTTAGAAGATTGTATGGGGGATTATATGGTGGCTTGCTCGTCCAAGAATGTTGTGGATGGATATCAGTGGGCCTTTGCTAGTGTTTATGATCCTAACTTAGATCGTACAAGAAGTTTACTATGTGACGAATTGGCTGGCCTAAGCAGCATATGGAAGTTACCTTGGTGTATTCGTGCCGACTTCTTTTATAAGTATTGGTGCCGACTTTAATATTACTTGATTTCCAAATGAACAATTGGGTGGATCTAGCTTCAATTCACCAATGGTAGAGTTCTCTAACTTCATTTCTGAACAAGATTTACTTGATATTCCTCTTGTAGGTGGCACCTAACTTGGTCAAGCAACCGAGAACACCCCTCCGGGTCAAGGCTCAATAGATTCCTAGTATCACTTGAATGGGAATCACATTACTCAAAACTTATTCAAAAGAGACTTCCCAGGTTGTGCTCAGATCACTTTCCCATCCTTCTTAATTGTGGAGTTATTCATGGTGGCCCAAGGTACTTCAAGTTTGAAAACATGTGGTTGAAATAAGATGGTTTTCTCGATAAAGTCCGGCAATGGTGGTCTTCGTATCAATTTCATGGCACTTCAAGTTACATCATGTCAATTAAATTGAAGTCTCTAAAGAAAGATTGGAAGGTTTGGAATGAGCAAGTGTTTGACAATGTGGAAGATCAAAAGTATACTCTCCTTGAGGAACTCAAAGGATTGGAGGGAGTAGGGGAGGAGAGGGCATTGTTTGAAATAGAGAGGGCTCGTAAAATTCAAGTGACTACGGACCTCGAAGGGGTCTCTCTACCGGAAGAAATATCTTGGAGACAAAAGTCGAGAACACTTTGGTTGAAGTAAGGGGATAAATGCACCAAGTTTGTCCATCGGATGGCTAACTCGCATAGGAGGAGGAACAATGCCATAAAGACGTTGATGGTTGATGGAGCTGCTTCTTCCAACCAAACTGGGATCACATTGTCAACTATTACAAGAGTTTGCTTTCCGAACACTTTTCTTGGAGATCAAGGCTAGATGGGCTTCACTTTGATGCTCTTGACTCGCAAGAAGTAGGACAGCTTGAGAGGCCTTTTGAAGAAACAAAAATCATAAAAACGTTAAGAAGCATGGTGGTGACAAAGCTCCAGATCCAAATGGATTTTCTATGGCTTTTTTCCAAACTTGTTGGAAGTGATCAAAGAAGATATAATGGTGGTCTTCCTTGACTTTCGTGAAAATGGTAGGTTTGAAAAGAGTCTCAATGCAACATTTATTGCTCTTATTCCAAAAAAACCTGGTGTTGTAGGGGTAAAAGATTATCACCCTATTAGCTTGGTGAGTGGAATTTACTAGATCCTTTAAAAAATCTTAGCAAATAGATTGAGCATGATGGTTGAGAAGTTAGTGTCAAAGCCTCAAAATGCCTCTGTTTGAGGTAGGAAAATTCTCGATTTGGTGCTTATTGCCAACGAATGCATGGATAGTAGACTTAAGTTGGGAGTGTCGGGGCTCTTGTGTAAACTTGATATGGAGAAGACCTATGACTGAGTCAATTGGAGATTTTTGCTTTACATGCTCAAGAGATGTGGCTTTTGATCAAAATAGTGTTCTTGGACCAAACATTGTATCTCTACTGTCTGTTTTTTTGTCTTGGTGAATGATACACCAAAGGGCTTTTTTAAAAGCTCATGAGGCTTGAGACAAGGTGATCCTTTATCTTCGCCACTCTTTGTTTTTGTATTGGAAGCTTTTAGTAAGATGATTTTAGGTGTTGTGGAGGGTGGGTTCTTATCCGGATTCTCAGTGGGGGAGGCAAATTTTGGCTCACTTCACATATCTCATCTTTTATTTGCTGATGATGCCCTAATCTTTTTTAGGGCTAGCCATGATCAAATTTGAGTTTTGAGAACACTTCTTTTATGCTTTGAAGCCGCTTTGGGGTTGAAGGTGAACGTGGCTAAATCAAACGTAGTCTCAGTGAGGGATGTTCTAAATGTGGAGAGCATGGCTTACATTCTAGAATGTAAGATATCTCAACTGCCGATGAAATATTTGGGCCTTCCTTTGGGTGCCCCGTTCAAATTGAAATCTATTTGGGATGATGTACTAGAAAAAATGGAGTGGAAATTGGCTAGTTGGAAGAGGATGTATCTATCCATAGGTGGTCTTTAATCAAAAGTACTCTTTCCAACTTGCCAACCTACATTCTGTCACTATTTCCAATTCCCACCAAGGTGGCTTATTGCATGGAGAAACTTCAACGCGATTTATTTATTTATTTATTTTTTTTGGGGGGGGGGGGGGGGGGGAGAGATGAATGATGAGTTTAAATTCCACTTGTTAAAATGGGCTGCAGTATGCTCCCCTATCCTGGAAGGAGGATTGGGTATTCGGAATTTGTAATTTTCTAACAAAGCTTTGCTTGGCAAATGACTATGGAGATACCACAATGAACAAGGAGCACCATGGAGAGCCATCATGGAATCGAAGTATTGTAAACCATGGGGAGGATGGTTTTCAAATGAGGTAAGTGGAACGTATGGGGTGGGAATATGGAAACACATTAGCAAGTAAGGGGAACGTTTGAGGTGGAACGTCCCTAGATCATTTTTTACTTCATTGTGAGATTGCTACGACCTTGTGGAATGACTTCTTTGCACGGATGGGCTTAGCTTGCGTGATGCCGAAAATGGTAATCAACCTCCTAGCTTCTTGGCGTAGCAGGGCAACTCTCAGATTGCAATAGTATGGAAGATCATCCTAATTTGTCTGTGGAGGTGTATTTGGAGGGAGAGGAATGCAAGAAGCTTTAAAGATCAAGAGCGGTCAATGGATGAGTTTATAAGTTTATTTTTCAATACTTCACTCCATTGGTTGATTATAATTGATTTTAATGGCATGTCTTTTCATGACTTTCTTGTGTCATTAATCTCGCATGCATAGGCAATGCTTTTGTATATGTCCCGTATACTCTGGCCTCTTTCGAGCACAAAATTTTGTTTACCAATGAAAAAAACAATTGAGACATCCTAAAATGGTCTCAAAGGAGGCTTCTTAAGTTGTTATCATAACATTTCCTATCGATGCTTGATTTCTCACCCTTCATGTTCGAAAGTATGTAGCTAAAAGCAGAGGGTTTTGTGGACAACATAAAGAAGTGGAGTCTGGATGCCCTAGTTCTGTATTGTCTTGCAAGCTGGAATCCTGGAAAAAGATGTGAAGAAATGAAATGAGGATATTGGCTTATTGAGAACCAACAAAACTATTATTGATAAAGTGTGTTCTTGATGGCATTGTGGAAGATTCTTTTAATTATACCAGCAAGAAGATAGAGTCTTAACCATAGAAGAAGATGGACAGGCTTAGAAAGCATAGTGTCAAATTTTACATCTCTCTGCACTGGACGATTAGTTGGCATCCAAAATTGGATGGACTCCCCATTAGATGCTATTGGAAAGGAGGAAGTTGAGTTGATGGAAAAAGAGTTGGAGGAAATTGTGGTTCTCGAAGTCTTGCAAGCTCTAAATGGAGAGAAAGCGCCTGCTCTAGACAACTTTTCTATTTTTTTTTTTTCTTTTGCAAGTATTGGGAGATACTCAATGCCGAATTTAATGAGTTTTTCCATTAACTCCATTTGAGGGAAAGAAATTTTGAAAAATACCTTAATGCAAATTTTATTGCACACACTTCTAATAAGGCAAGAGTTGTGGAGATCAAGGACTTTTGTCCTATTAGCTTGGTGTGAGGTGTCCACAAAATCATTGCTAGAGTTCTAGCGAACATGATGAAGACATTTGGAGGAGGTGATTTCCAGGGCCCAATACACATTTATTAAGGGGAGTCAGATTTTAGACCCCATCCTAATTGTTACTGAATGTCCTAATTGCAGGATCTGCTTAAGGACCCAAGGGTGTTATGCAAATTGGACCTGGAGAAGTCTTATGATCACACCAACTGGGGCTTTTTGTTCTTATCAAGAAGATGCAGTTTTAGGGCAAATTAATTCGAGTAAATAGCACTTTCTATCTCTTTTATGAGATTCTGTCTTGATAAATGGTAGGCCATTTATCTGGTTTCTCCAAGAGCTCTCCCAGATTGCATTAAAGGAACCCAAGCCATTATCCCCATTGTTCTTTGAGTGGGCTTTGAGGCTGTTTCAAGGTTGGATTAACTTGACAAAATTAGAGTTAATCCTTGTAGGTGATGTGGATGACATTGGGGCATATATTGTTTTCTCGTTGTAGTGGTGGGGGCAACATAGGTTCACTCTCCTTGCACTTTTAAAGGAACTATAGTACCTGTATAGTGTAAAGTTACTTTGATTGGCCTAGGAGCTTAATTTTACTCTGTTGGATTATCACTGTCTATATACTTAAAAAAAAAAGAATGCCGTCTATTTACGGATCAGAGATGCTTTCAGGTCCTTTTTCCTTTTCTAGTAAAAAAAATTATTGAAGAACACTTCCTTTAAGTATCTAATTTTTGGTTTTAGTGATGTTTATCTTTATGTAATTCCTGCAGCAATATTTGATCGCTCTGGGAGATATGTTGTTACTGGCTCAGACGATCGCCTTGTAAAAATCTGGTCAATGGAAACAGCATATTGTTTGGCCAGCTGTCGTGGACATGAAGTGAGTCTGGATGGTTTATAAGACACAATCTTTCCTTCCTTGATCATTTATACATGCAGAGCCAAAAAAGAAAGACCAAAGTGGTTTCTTTGTTACATAAAGTACAGGCTTTTTTTGGAATACAGAGTTTCTTCATGTCTCATTACATATAAGATCATATTTTATGCTCATAGGGTGACATAACTGACTTGGCCGTGAGTTCCAACAATGCTTTGGTGGCATCCTCTTCAAATGACTGTACCATTCGAGTTGTAAGCTTTGTGCATTACTAAATAACATGTTTCCCCCCTTTATTTGCTGCTGGGTGGTTAATGATTTTTTGATTGTTTTCCTTTTTTATTACAGTGGTGTTTGCCAGATGGGTTTCCCATTTCGGTTCTGAAGGGACATACTGGAGCTGTCACTGCTATTGCATTCAGCCCCAAGCCTAATTCTGTTTACCACCTTCTATCGTAAGGCAAATTCTTTTGTATTTGGTCTTGTTAATTTGCTGTTTATAATTTGATCTTCTGTATGACCATGTTGATTTATGCTATGCATCACAATGGTTCTCTTTGGATTTTTCTCTTGTTTTTAAAATTTTATTATTGACCATTCTGAAGATCCAGACCAAGTAGGGGGGAGAATTCACACTGGAGGAGCAAAAATATCTTACTTGCTTGGTTTGGATGATGTCTTGTATTCTTCTGCAATTATACATTGGAGGGAGCATCTTCATGTTTCTGTTTCAGTGTTGCAAGATGATTCCCCCTTTTGGGAGTTTATTCCCAGAAGTGGTTCTCAAGCCCTTACATAATATAGGTTTCAGAAATGCCAAATCTATTAGCCATCTTTGGTTTTTTCCCCTTCCCTTGGTCATTCCCAACATGTTCTATTTTTTCATTCCCAACATGTTCTATTTTTTTTCTTTTCTAAAAAGGGCCATTGTTTGGTGCAATGGTAAAGTTACAGGCTGCCAAGCCCTAGTGAGCAGTTCCAAGTCTTGAGAGCAGCCACTCTATTAAAAAAATACTGAAGGGTAGGACCGTAGCTAAAGCAGCTCCTTTCTATCAGAGTTTAGCATTAAAAGCCTGTCTTACTCTTCTTCTTCGACTAGTCTTCTCATTGTATATATATATTTTTTTTATTAAAGTTGTGTATTTCAATATATTTTTTTGTTAAATTTGTGTATTATAAATCAATGCATAAAGCTTTGGCATTAGTTCAAGTAACTTATGACTTCTTTAATCTGCAATATGAAATTTAATATTTCTTAGTTTCCAGTAGATCTAGATATATATTCTCCACCTTTTTTTCTTATTGAAGTTCTGAAGTCTAATATGATTGTAATGTCTGCTACTGCAAACCAATAATTTTTTGTAACATTGACTTTATTTGGCCTTGGGACTCATTCGTGTTAATTTTTGGTCTGCATGCCTTTCTCTCGGATTTCTTTCATTTATATAGAAAATATATTTACATAGGATGCTCACATAGGAAGGTACGTATGCCAACTATTTACAGCAATCGGTACCTAATTCTACCTAATTTACAACCGCTTCTTCCAGCCTAATGTTACAAAACTAATCCCATAAAATCCTCTCCGTAATTCTCTCGTAACACCCCCCCTCAAATTGATGCTTGTTGATCTACCAGTATCAATTTGTCAACCAAGAAATGATGTCGGTGCCGAGAAAGGGTTTTCGTAAATATGTTTGCAGTTTGACGTTAGGTGGAGATGTGAGGAAGAGTAATCACATGTTTGTCAAATGATTCACGGATGGAATGACAATCGACTTCAATATGTTTCGTACATTCATGGAATACAGGATTTATCAGCGATTTGAATAGCACTAGTATTATCAGCATGAAGAGGAGTGAAATGTAGTTGAGGAAAACCAAGTTCTCCTAATAACCCACGAAGCTAAGTGATCTTCGAGCATGCTGAAGACATAGCACAATACTCTGACTCAGTAGAGGACTTGGAAACTCTGTCTTGCTTCTTACTCTTCCAAGAAATAAGTGCATTGCCTAAGAACATGCACCAGTCAGTAACAGAGCAACGAGTATCCGCACAGCCGGCCCAATTAGCATCACTATACCTACTAACTGTAAGGGAGTCTTTAGGAAAGAACAACCCGCGTGTAGAGGTGCCCTTCATATATCGGATAATACGGTGGACAGCAGCTAAATGAAGATGTTCTGGAGCCTGCATAAATTGACTAACTTGCTGCACAACAAAAGAAATGTCTGGACGAGTAATCGTCAAGTAGTTTAAACTCCCAACAAGCTGTTGATATAAGGATGGATCTGATAAGAGCTTGCCATCCTCCTGACGAAACTTAAGATTGACTTCCAAGGGAGTAAGAATAGAGTTACCCGATTGGAGACCAGCTAGTGAAATCACTTCCTGTGTATATTTGTGCTGGTGTAACAATGTACCAGTCAAAGTAAAAGCTGCACCTCAAGACCAAGAAAGTATTGCAGAGGACCAAGATCTTTCATGTGAAAAGAGGCATGAAGATGCTGTTGTAATTGCTCAATTAACTCATTATTAGAGCCAGTAATCACATTGTCATCAACATATACCAGAAGTAATACAATTCCCGCAGACGTCTTACGCAGAAAGAGAGAGGAATCAAATTGACTTTGAGTAAAATTAGAAGCAAGCAGGGTAGAACGAAATTTATCAAACCATGCACGCGGAGCTTGTTTCAGTCCATACAAGGATCGGCAGAGCCGACAAACCTCTGAGGAAGGTGTAACAAACATGCCAGGAGGTGGAGACATATAGATTTCTTCATTCAAGTCCCCATGCAGAAAAGCATTCTTCACATCCATCTGCCGTAAAGACCATCCCTGCGACGCAGCAAGTGCCAAAATAGTTTGCATAGTTGTCACTTTGGCAACGGGTGCAAATGTCTTCATAATCAATACCATACTCTTTTCGATTCCCAAGAACCACGAGACGGGCCTTATATCTGTTTAGTGACCCATCAGACCAAAAGTTGACTGAGTACACCCATTTACAACCAATAGGTTTGACACCAGATGGACAAGTCACAAGATCCCAAGTGTGATTTTCTTAAGAGCTTGGATTTTTTCTTGCATGGCCTGTTGCCAACATGCCTGAGTGGCTGCTTGGGTATATGAGTGAGGAACATAAATAGTGTCAAGAGTGGCAGTAAGCAAAGTATGAGGAAAACCATACCTATCCGGTGGATGTGTATCCCAGGTGGAGTGTTGGGGTATAGGAGCCGCAGAATCAGATGGCGGACCAGTATCTAGAAGGGGTGTTGAAGCAGGGGAAGGACGTAGATGGTATATACTAAACCTGGTTTAAATCGCTCAATAGAAGAAGACACATCATTAAAAGCAGGAAGAAGAGTAATAGGAAAATCAGAAATAACCTGAGACTGGAAGAAATATTGATTTTCAAAGAAAATCACATTTCATGAGATTCGAAATTTGTTTGCATGAGCATCATAACAAACAAATCCTTTCTGAGTAGGACTATATCCCATAAAGGCACACATGACAGACTGTGCAGCAAGTTTGTGATGCTCAACAGGTGACAGATGAACAAAACAAACACATCCAAAAGTATGAATGGATTGATACTCAGGAGATATGCCAAATAAGCGAAAATAGGGAATCAAAATCTAGAGTGGTAGTAGACAAACGATTGATCAAATAGATAGCAGTAGATAGAGCTTCTACCTAGAACTTAGAAGGTACAGAAGAATCAATCAATAAAGTACGGACAACATCTAAAAGATGACGATTCTTACTCTCAGTGACTCCATTTTGTTGAGGAGTATAAGGACAAGAACGTTGGAAAATGATCCCCTTTTGCTGAAGAGAAGTTTGGAAAGAATAAGACGTACTCCCCTCCTGAGTCGGAACGTAAAGTTTTGATACATGTACTGAACTGTGTCTTGACAAGCACAACAAATTTTTGAAAGACAGAACATACATCAGCTTTAGAACGGAAAAAATATATCTAGGTGAATCGACTATAATCATCGATAAACGTCACAAAATAACGATACCGACCATGATAATAACAGGACTCACACTCCAAACGTTAGTATGCACAATCTCAAAACAGTGAGAAGCACGACTACTATGCGCAGGAAAAGGTAAAATTTTACTTTTAACAAGATAACAAGTGGCACAATCAAAAGATAGAGGAGAAGAAGAAAATGAGTCTTTATTGCCCAAAAAACCATGTCTCATAAGATGAGTCAATACAATAGAATTAGGATGACCTAATTTCTTATGCTAGATTTTATGAGTATTGGCAGTAGCCGTATAGGCAAGAGAAAAAACAGTAGGAATAGAAAACTGTAAGGGAAATAAACGTCCTACTTTAGGCCCCTTCGCGATCACCGTCCCTGACACCTGATCCTGCACAAGACAACCACCACGAGAGAAGTGAACATCACAATTATTATCGACCAATTGTCCAACACAGATTAAATTGGCAGACAATCCAGGAGAGACAAAAACATCACGAAATGAAGAGCCCAAATTACCAACAGCAGTAACAGGAAAGAGTATTGCTATCAGCAATCTGAATATTTTGCAGGCCTCTATACTTACGAATACCATGGAGACCCGTCATATTACCAGTCATATGATTAGAAGCGCCCGAATCAATAATCCAAGAAGTTGAGTCAGTACCTGTACCTTGCAGGCCTAAGGCCGTAAAAGCAAACACAATCATCTGTTGGACCATCGCTAGTGTGAGAACAGATGAATCAGAGCTTATAGTAGGCGGCGTAGAAGAAGAAGTAGAGGACTGAACAGCAGCCTGAAAAGTTTGGGATTGGCGATTCTAAGGCCGTATTCGACAGTCCTTAATGATATGACCCTCTTTTTTGCAGCAGTTACAAACTTTTTTAGAACAGTTGCGAGCAATATAACCAAATTTTTTGCAACTGAAACATTGCAACTTGTTCTCCCTCGCCCTTGTGCTGCATAGGCTACATTCACAGTCTCAGAAAAGACCTTATCAAAAGTCATACTTATCAAAGAAGGAACCGGATCATGGTTCAATAAACCAGTTCGAACGTGCTCAAATTTGGATCAAAGCTTGATTAAAAATTGATCGCGTTGATTATCAGCATGAACTGTTTGAAAGGCTGCGAGGGCCGCAGTGGGAATCTTAGCATAAGCAATGGCAGAGTACTCGCTCCAAAGGTTAATGAAACCAGAATAAAATTGAGCGGTAGGTAAGTTTCCTTGACTATAATTACTAATTTCCAATTCTAATTGGAATTTCCGAGCACTATGATCTTGGTAGTAAATACGGTGAAGATAATCCCACATAGCCTGAGCCGTAGTAAAACAACGAAAATTGGTCACAATATGAGACTCAATCGTCCCCAATAACCAAGAGATTACCTTAGCATCATCAACCTCCCATTGAGCAAATGCTTTTTCATTAGTGGGAACTTGAACAAAACTATCAATATGATTTGATAATTCTTTTCCTTTCAAGAACATTATAATTTGAAATTCCCATGTAGAAAAATTCTTTCCAGTAAATTGAACAATAGTATTTTCAATAGACATGATGAACAGTCCACTAAAATAAGCCCAAGCATGTAATGCAAATAAAATAAGTGGATGGAAATAATTTTCAGCTCAAATCAAAATGAGCCAAAAAATAGCCCAAATAATTGGCAGCCCATGTACTGCCCAAGGTAAGGCCAAAATAAGATAATGAAAAGCACAAAACAGAGAGGCAAACCAGAAATGTCTCTGCCGAGAATCCACGTACTGCCAAGACCAGACCCAAAAAAAAAAAAAACACTTGTCCAGCAATTGAAACAGCTACTTTGTCGATCACCAGAAGCAGCCCAGCCACTCCAGACGTCGTCGAACACCACACACCTCTCCACAGAAGCTGTCTATCAGCACTAACAGAGACACCTGTGTGTCTATGGCCACCAGAAACAACCCATAAGTTGCCGACAAGGACCAATCTGCTGACATGCACCAACACCTTTGTCAACCATGCCAGAAATGGTCGACTACCACACTACAACCATTAGATGATGCCGACAGCCTCAAAGAGATGCAGCCACCACGAAAAACCACCGAGAGAAGTGGCCCGCACTGAAGGACAGAGTTTTCCAACTCTGAAAAATTGGTCTGACAGTCACCATAACTCAAACCCCCAAGGTTTGACCCCACAGAAAGCACCGAGACCCACTAAGAGCAAGAAAGAACTTGCTGAGTCAGTGAATAAAATCCTCAAAAAAAAATCGCACCGTGATTAAGACCAAAGCGATGGAAATCAGAGGGGCTCTAATACCATGTTAATTTTTGGTCTGCATGCCTTTCTCTCGGATTTCTTTCATTTATATAGAAAATATATTTACATAGGATGCTCACATAGGAAGGTGCGTATGCCAACTATACAGCAGTCGGTACCTAATTCTACCTAATTTACAACCGCGTCTTCCAGCCTAATGTTACAAAACTAATCCCATAAAATCCTCTCCGTAATTCTCTCGTAACAATTCGCTGTGTAGGAAAGAAATTTTTTGTTTATACTTTATACTTTAGATTTTATTTTTATTTTTATTTATTTTGTATAATTTACTTTGTTGTGTATCCTTTTCCTCTGCTGCAGGTCATCTGATGATGGAACATGTAGGATATGGGATGCTAGGAATTCCCAGTTGAGTCCAAGTATATATATTCCAAGGCCTTCGGATTCTCTACCAGGTTAGTTGGTTTTTGAGTACCCTTTTGACTGATTGAATGATTTGTTGGTGTAAAAAAGCTATTCTGGAATAACTGATTCACTGCAGGGAAAAACAATGCTCCATCCTCAAGTATTGTTCCACAGAGCCATCAAATTTTTTGTTGTGCATTTAATGCTAATGGAACCGTCTTTGTTACTGGCAGCTCTGACACACTTGCAAGGGTACGTGAAACTCAGATCTATCTGTTCTGAGTTATACTGTAATCATGCATCTTCTGCTTATTATTTATCTTGTTTTCTTTTTTTATCAAAAGTAAATGTCAATGTATTGCGTAAGTTTTAGTTCTTTGCTGTGTGTGTTTAAGTGAAGTAAAGATATGAAAGATTTTGTATAAAGAATGGTATGCTTGCAGGTATGGAATGCTTGTAAACCAAATGCGGATGACTCAGACCAACCAAATCATGAAATTGATGTGTTATCTGGCCACGAGAATGATGTCAATTATGTGCAATTTAGGTTGGTTTGGCCTGGTATCTTGCCAATGTTACTGCCTAACTTTTTGCATGCTGACATGTTACTCCATGTTTTGCAGTGGATGTGCTGCAGCATCTAGATTTACTACGTCTGACACCTTGAGAGAAGATAATGTTCCAAAATTTAGGAACTTCTGGTGTGTTTCTTTGTTTGTTTGTTTTTCTTTAGGGAATGGAGTTAGGAGAGTTAAAAGTAGCTTGCTTTGTGGCCAGCCCCCTTTTTTCTCCCCCTTCAGCTCTTCCTATTTAGATACCCATTTTATCTTTTATGGATATCTAAAAATATATACTTAATCTATATGTTTCCAGGTTCACTCATGACAACATAGTTACCTGTTCTCGTGATGGCAGTGCTATTATTTGGATTCCAAGGTCACGTAGATCACATGTAAGCTCCTCCTATCTTAAGACTTCTGACTTTCTGGTTCTTGTAGCGCCCCATCTCTCTCTCTCTCTCTCTCTCTCTCTCTCTCTCTCTCTCTCCATATGATTTTTAGCTAGAAAATTGTAATTTTAGTATCTTGTTTCAGGGGAAAGCTGGCCGTTGGACAAGAGCTTATCATCTCAAAGTTCCACCTCCGCCAATGCCTCCTCAACCTCCACGAGGGGGTCCTCGTCAGAGGATGCTTCCAACCCCCCGGGGCGTTAATATGATTGTTTGGAGCCTAGACAAGCGCTTTGTCCTTGCTGCTATCATGGGTAACTTGCTGGCTACTTTTTTTAATCTATTTTTTATTTTTTCTGGATGTGTTGCTGGCACTTGCTTGAAGGTGATTGTTGTTAATATCAATTGAAAATGAGCATTGAAAATAAGTTGCCCCCCCTTTTTTTATAGCAAATAGTTCAGGAAAACAGTGCATATGCTAGTGTTGACTTCTTAAGTTTTGGGCTATGGAGCTAGATGAAGGTCACAATCAATTCAATCATGCACTTTAAGGAGAATGGGAATTCAATGTTCAGCATCGGCTTCATCATTGTTCAGCATTTGCGTGATTATGTTAACTTGGATGGAACTCTACTGTTTAGGTGGAATTTGCATTCATTGCGTTCAATGTGCGGCCTTGCTGGAAGCGTTCAGTGTGCACGGTGCAGTAGAAGCATATGTGTACGTTGTACATGGCTGCTAGCTCCCTTGTCAATGGGTGATTGAGGAAATTAGAACACGCAGAAGAGAAGGAATCTTGGAAGGTGGAAGCGTGTCTTCAACTTGTCCAAAAGGCTTTATTATTATTATTTTTAAATAGGAAGAATTTTATTAATAAGAATTTAGGCAAAACCCAAGTACATAGGATGTAATACAAGAGGAGAGACCTAGTTAAGAAGAAGAGGAAGAAATAGATATGAGGAACTCATGAACACTGAGACAATTAAAATCTATAGCCATTGACCAAAGAAATAAGGTTTTTATAAATAGGCTTCTAAGTTCCTCAACCAAACATTCTTTATCTTCGAAGCTCCGGTTGTTTTGTTCCCTCCAAATTCACCATAAGAGGCTTATGGGACCATCTTCCAAATTGCTACAATTTGCTAAACACCATTAAGACTTCTCCAACTGGCTAGGAGATCAATCACCCTCCCCGGCGTTATCCATGCTATCCCACCTTGGTGAATAAATCATCTCACAACGCCCTAGCAACCTCACAGAGAAGAAGCAGATGATTCACTGTTTCGTTTCTGCACATACAACACCAGTAAATTATAACAATCTACCTTTTTCGTAGGTTGTCCGTTGTCAATATATTTCCCAATGAGGCTGTCCATACACAGAAAGCAGCCTTTAAAGGGGCCTGAGAACCATACAATGAGGCTTTCCAAATGGCTTTTTTGTTCATCTGCTATTTTCCATTATGATTTTGTCCCACTCAGTGGCAGGCTTTTCTGTTGAAGCTCCATCTACTCTTTGAGTTGGTGGTTTCTATTTTTTTACAACTGAGTTATACTTTTTCATCATTCGACTTGTTGAAAGATCTATGCACTTTCTATTACACTAAATGACTCTGTCCACCTTCATTTGACTTGATGTGGACGTCCCAGGTGAGCTTGAGGGAGCTGTTAGCTTCAGTTCTTTACTTAGTTTCAATGGGATTGGTTCAAGCTAAGCCCCCTGGTAATAGAGAGATGCTTTTAACTGGTTGCCCCAGTGTTTAAACACTTAAAAATCTACTTTGAATTATTGGAAGAGACAGATGGGTGTAGTGAAGACAGAAAATTAGAGTGTTATTTATGTGTACATCTATATATAGTTATATGTAAATATATTTATATATATATTCGAGATTGATCTGGATCAATCCCACATCTTCATCTAATAGATAGTTTTGTAGAAAGGTGCATCTAGTTCTTTCTTACTATCTATTTTATTGGATCTATATAATGCTGATTCAATCTAGTCCACCAATTTCATTTAAGACCTGAAGTTGTAATTCCTTTCATTTTTCAATCATTGATAAGAACTAATAAATAACTCAAGTTAAATCTAAATGAGTCATTTGTACTTAAGGTTCATGACACTTCTATTTAACGAAGTGGAAACTAGACTAGACATTGGAGTAGCAAAAATGCTTAGTTCTTCTGAATGAAATCACAGAAACATATCATAGAAACGACTTTTGTTCTGATTTTTGATGGCTGTGTCGCATCCTATCTCACAAGGTAAGTGGCCCTATGTTAGTTGGGGTCCTTTTCCATTTTGGTCTTTATGATCAACTGCCTTACTCCACGTGTGGCGAGATTTTCTGTAATCTCATGTCTTGAGCATAGGAAGTTGGTGAATGGGATCCCACATTACTTGGGAGAAAAAGTTCTTGTCCTTTATAATGATTCCAAGGAGCTCCAATTGTAGTATTGACTAGTCCTTTTGGAGTATATGTCTGTCCATAGGGCATGGGCCTTTCTTAGATTGGTACATTATTCCACATCGGTGCTTGTTTTGATCACCACCTGACTACGAAAGTATATGACTTTTTCTGGCTTGCTCGTATATCTGCCCAGCTATGTTGGAAGCTTGTGCTTCGTGCAAACAGAAGTTTATTCTTAATGGAAGTGTCTTAGGTAGGAGTTTAAGCTTACACTGATAGTCATACAAGACTAGTTTTGTGAATGATATTCATTCACAGGATTAGCAGGTAGAGGCTTATCTGCTTGACCTGTGAAGTGATGCTATGACAGTTCGAGTAGTGAAGAAAATCATGAGTTCACATGATATGGTTTAGCACACAAGATAGAAAAGGACCTTCCATGCCCTTTCAAAAGGGGGAATCTAGTCTGTGGTTTGTGTTCTGTAAGCATAACCATGAGGATGAGGTTCTTGGCTGATTAATCATCTCAATTTTAAATATTCTTGGTATTGGAGGAGTCAAATGGAGGCTGATAGATACCCTGTAGATTTGTTTCATTCTTTCTTTGGTTTTCTAATCATTAATGTGGGGCCTTATAGTATTGGCTTTGTTCCTCTTGAAGTAACCACTTTCATCTAAGATTCTTTCCTACATTTAATTGTAGTTATTTTTTTTTTCTCTTGCAGCTTGAATGAAGCAATACTTCATGCTTTTTATGTATTACATTTTTGGTCTGTTCATGTACTCTCGGCCCATGTAAAAATCTCAAGAATTTTTATTTGACTACCTTTTATGAACTAGAAGCAAGCAGCATCATGCTCTCGTAGTTGCTTTCTTGTGGAGGCTAAGTTGCGACTTTTAACCATATAATGTCGGTTCTGTGATGCAGATTGCAGAATTTGTGTTTGGAATGCTGCTGATGGTAGCTTAGTGCATTCTTTGACAGGTCATACTGAATCTGTAAGTGGTTCACTTTCTTTGTAATGAAACTGTTTCCTTTGATTCTTGATATTTTGGAACGGAAGTGACTATTTATGATAGATGGAATGAGTGCTCTGTGTACTGCTGTTTGTACCTAGTATTTGATAGTCACAAATGTTTATTAGATTCTTCTTTTACCTAGTGCTTGTTAATACCAACATGAGAAGTGTTGGAACATACTATTAAGATACACCATTTGTTTAAGCGTTGTCTCTTTAGAACTGGTTGATTAGTACAGTGTCAAAGCTAAAGTCCATATGAAATGAATGCCCAACCTAATGAAGGTCAGTTGTACCTGATTCATGTTGCATAGCCTTCCAAGTAGGGGGGGCATATTTCAGCCTGATGATCTTTCAAGCCAGCAAGGTTCCATTGCTATCACTGGTCCCCATCTCTTGATTGTTTATGCCACTGCTCTCTCTTCGAGGATGTGTCAAGATGGATTCTCTGTTATTCAGGAAACTCATCATTTGATACAGGGTAATATTTCTAACTGTGCCAACTTGGTTTTTGATAGACATATGTTCTGGATGTTCATCCCTTCAATCCACGAATAGCCATGAGCGCTGGTTATGATGGAAAAACCATAGTGTGGGATGTAAGTTTGTACTTTCTTTTCTCTCATTGAAGCTTTTTATAATTTTCTATTACTGAATCATCTTACTTTTTGTATTTTAGATATGGGAAGGCACACCTATTCGAATATATGACACTTCACGTTTCAAGTTGGTAGATGGCAAGTTTTCACCGTAAGTGAACGATAAAAGACTTCTAGAAGTAGAACTTATGCCTGCAATGAACCTGTCAGTTTGGTTTAGTCCTTATTAAAATCAATTTGGAAGGCCATTCTATTCATTACTATTGACACTTCCCTCTACAATATATCCCTTTTTGGAATAAGATTGAAATTGCCCACACTTTGTCTTATTATTTAACTAGATATTTCATTTTTTTTGGGAATTAGAGATTCATTATATAAAATGAGGAGTACAAGAGGGGTGGTTCTTCATTTTGGGATTTTATAAAATGAGGAGTACAAGAGGGGTGATTTTATTGATCAAGTAAATGGGAAATATCCAATTCCCACATTTTGGGAGTTGGATATTTCCATTTCCATGACCTCTGGTTCTTCATTTAGAGAAGGTAGTAAAATAGTGAATAACTAGGTGTTATCCATGTATACTTCCTATGTACTTGGGCTTTTCCTATTGACTTGATCAATAAAATCTTATTTTACCAATAAAAAAAATGTAAGATAGTGGAATAGTGAGGATCAGGAGATTCAAAACTTTGGCAGCACCCAGAAAACATATGCGACTCTACTATCATGTGGTGCTCCCTTGCTGTTGGGAAAGGGTTGGGACGGCCATATTTTGAAGAGATGAGGCTGAGAAAGCTTCTGTTGTAGTGCAATGCGTCTGGTTTGTGGTTGGCTAGAAAGCAATAAATTGGGAATTTCCCAGTCTAAAGAAGAAAAACAAAAACAAAAACCACACAAGCCATGGACAAGTGGGAGGGGGAGGGGGAGGGGGGAGGAGGGCCCTTTCATCTAGGAGGAGATTTTTGCTTTTGGGTTTTTAGGGGCGAAAAGAGAATGGTTTTTAGAGAGATGCTAAAATAGACATTTCATAATTCAATGTGGCCCTAGTCTTTACTCTTGCTGTAGAGGTTCCTGTTACTGTTTGTTGATCATTCTCTCGTATTGGCTTACATATGTTGATGCTTCTATAGTAGGATCAATTAGCAGTTGACATTCTCTTCCAAACTCTAAAGCTTAGACATCGCTTAGCAATAAATTTATTGTTTTCTTTATTGTTTTGATAAACAATCCATACTTATTTGCTTAGAGTTTTAATGTTCATTGGTCTTGAAATATTGATGTTCTAATGATAATTCCAATCTGGATAATTCTTAATGAACTATTATGCTGTGTTCTTCTCTAAGTCTAAGAAACTTCAAGCTTCGAGTTTCCTAGTACTGTTATTTGGTCTAAAAAGCCAAAGATGAGGGATTGCTCTAGGGGCTGTGATTCCATGAATAGTAGTAGCCTATGGCCGAGGTTGAACCTTGGCAGAAGAAGTATCAGAATTATCAAAGTTGGAGTTTACAAGCGTAATGTAAGTGCAGAATTTAAATTTGGGAATGGAGCTTTTTATTGCAAAATTGAAGGCAAAGACTAGGATTATATGAACTTTGGAATTTTAACTTTTGCATGAGCTTCTTGTTGCTCACATGAAACTACAATTTAGGTTTTTTTTTTTGGGCGGGAAGAATATATCTGTTTTGTCATATATCTATAGCTCATAAGTCATAGGGGTTGCCTCATGTGGTAAGGGTCTTGGTCTTGGTGGTATTCTCCCTCTAGGTCCAAGACTTGAACCCTTGGATGCAAACAATTTCTAGGGGCCACATCCCATTGTTGAAAAGCCAATGATTTTTTATTTTTTTTTAATTTTATAAGCCAAAGATTTATCATTTACCTGATCCATGTGATGGGAATGCATAGGTCTGCAGTTTAACTGGCTTAAAGACATGTTGCATATACATGGTCTCTGGGATTCCTCATCATCAAAAAAATATCTAAAGTTGTTTCCTAGACTGCGTGTTTAGTCTCGAATTTATATTAACAGCATTTAACTGTGTATTTTTTTTTTTTTTTGAGTAATAATCTTTATTGACCGAATGCAACTAGGCAAAAGCCCATGTACACAGGGGGTATACAAAAGAGACACTTAATTACCCTCTAGCAAGCTGAAAGGAAATAAAAAACTCATGAAGTATTTCATAAAATTAAAAAACATACAAACTGTGTAAATTTTTTGACATGAACTGAACTGAACTAAGCCCTAATCCCAACTAAATTGGAGTTTGGCCTAAATATAAACTCGGGTAAATTTGGAGACATGGATTTTTCAATTGCTTGCGATCTGATGGTAAATTTAGCCCTAGAGATAGGGCAGAATGGTTTTTCTTTTTAATGAAATTTTAACTCATTTGTAAGGGATGGGACGTCAATTATACTCTCGGATGATGTTGGTCAACTGTATATACTAAACACAGGGCAAGGAGAGTCCCTAATAGACGCCAAATATGATCAGGTTCTTCATTTAGTTTCTTTCCCAACCCTCCGTAAAAAGGGCAAAAAAAAAAAAAAAAAAAGAGTTTTCTGCAGCTCTTTGCTGTGCTTATTTTGTGTGCTCTTGTGTGACAGTTCTTCCTTGGTGATTATCGCCCCCTTATTTATGATACTCATGGAAATGCCGTTGACCAGGTTGGTTGATTTTTGGCAACTTTGTTCATTTGTGATTTTTTTCTAGGTGCTCCATATTTACCTTTTTTATTTTTTATTTTTATTTTTGTACTATTTTCTAAGTTCTCTTGCTCGGTAAAAAAAGCTACATGCTAGTTATGCTGCTATACTTCTCTAAGAAATTATTCAGAATTGGTTTATTTTTGGTTTATATAGATCGCAAGCAGTTCTCCTACCACAATGGACTGCTTGAATTTAATGCAAGTTTTGGTTCTACATCCACATGAAAAATAAAAACATTCGTCCTCCTGCTGATCCATTCATGTGTCTGCTAGGTTTATTCTAGGTATTCCTGTTTCAATGGGTGGGTGGCCAAATGTAAGAAAAAGCTTATGACAAGAAGTTAACAGCTGGTTTTCTGTCAGATGCTAGGCATATGTTTCTTTTAAAATATCCATATTGTGAAAGAGTATTTGGCAGACTAAGGTCTCTTTGAGAATTGCGGTTTTTGCTTGGACAGTCTCTCTGAAAGAGATTCTTACCACAGATAACTTAAGGAATAGGCATATTGTTGTAATTGATTGGTGCTGCATGCATGAGAGGAGTGGGGACTGCATCAATCACCTTTTATCCCACTGCTAGATTGCTAATGCTTTGTAGAGTGACCTATTCAGTTGGGTTGGTGTGGCTTGGTTAATGCCAAGAATAGTGGACCTTTTATACTCTTGGAGAAGGGTTAGGTGGCAATCCACAAATTGTAGCTGCATGAAATATGGTTCCTACTTACCTTATATGGTGTATTTGGAGAGAAAGGAATTATAGGAAGTTTGAGGACGGTGAATTGATGCTAGAAAAGAGCAAAACTTGTCACGCCCGAAACTTCATTAAAGCACAAATTATTGATTTCTTAATGTGTTTTATTATTTTTGTAGGTCTTTTATGGGATAGTTGTTTGGTGCCTGAAATAAGGTGAAGCAATGCCCATTCCTTGTTCTAATAGGAATGGTCAAAACATCCAGGAAAAAATATAAATCCTTGTTAGATAAGGATCCCTCGTGACCAATCAGATCTGCCACCCATAAATTCATAGGGATAAAGTCAATCTCAAGGCACATCTTTCCTAGAAATATCTTTCTAAATGTCATTCTGCATCCAGCCAACCCTAAATATCTTTCCTAGAAATTTCTTTTCCTAGAAGAGTTTGGAGCGGTTTAAAAGTTATTTATGTGACAAAAATCAATTCCTACTAGGAGTAGAAATGTCATTCTGCATCCAGCCAACCCTAAATTTAGGGCTCCTTTCCTTTTAAAATTTGCTGCCAAGCTCTAGGAGCTTATCTAAAAGATTTCTCTGTGGAAACCAAGTCTTATAAGGAGTTAAAAAAACCCTATTTTCGTCAGCCTTGTTGTAGTTCAAGAAAACATAATTTTTTCTTACAGATTGGACTGTGAACGCCATTATTTTAACCCAAGCCACAAGTCTCCAGCCTCCAAACTTGATGAATTTCCTAAAATCATAGCTCTTCTCCTTTAAACAGAAATCCTATCTATAGGCCGCCCTTTGGTCATGTAGGTGAGTTTTCTTCAAGTTTTCTCAATTCTTTTCGACAAGGTTCAATTCTGCGTATATAATAACCTTCTAATAGAATTCTATATCTTTCTTGAATGGTTTTTGTCATGAAAGTTGGTGCAAGATTTATCAATAACTCAATGCGCAGCCACTCTTGGTGTTATTCCTAGGGTTTTAATTCAAAACCTTCTACGTAAGTGTCATGATTCACTCCTTTAGTGTGATCACGCGCTTGATATTCAAAGTTGAAACGTTACATTTTTCTTAAGTGAATTTTAAGTAATATGCTATGGTACTAGTCTTTTCTTGTAACCCCATTTTTGTGCATCTATTATATGCTATGTTATGAAGTATGGTTTCACAAATGCTTAAAATGTGATGCATTTGCTATATTTTACATAATAAATATGCTCATACCATGAGAAAGTAAAGATTAATATAAATGAATGAAGGGAATTAATGATTATGCATGTATGTTTTAAAAATGTCTGGTCGTATAATGACGTGTGATCATACTCTAGCAAAATGACCGAGGCAGCCATCAATTTATGGTCCATGGAGGTTGACCCACATGAGTTCACCGTCGTTTATCAGTGCTGTTACCTCATATGCAACTCCACTCAGGGCCACGGGAATGGAGTTGTGATCCTTGTGCTCACCAACCCTGACACACTACCCAAAAGTTTCAAAGAAAAATGTTTTATGATGTGTGGAATGTTCTATCGCTGTTTTTTAATAGAAAGGATGCTTACAATGTTACAGTATGGGATGCTATTTACTGATTATTCAGCTCATTTTCATTTTTATGTTTTAAAGTGTTGTAGGTAACAATGACAATGGCCACGAGTATACAGATCAGAGCCAGTAGAGGAGACAATGACCTAATGAAGTTAACCTAGGCTATTAAGATTTTTGTTTGAATAAGCTGAATTTTATATATTTATTATTTTGAGGTTTAATAAAGTCTATTTTGGTTATATAACCCTTGTTACCTGGTGCTAGGAGAGCGTTAAGTAGCATTCTTAACTTTATCGGGAATGAGGTGTTACAACTTTCTTTCCCAATACTCTCTCTTTGGACAGCTTCTATTTGTTTTTAATGGGCTTAACTTTCATGATTTTCTTGTATCTTTTTCTCTTTCTAGATAGGTTTCTCTCTTGTATAACAACCTGTGTACTAGGGTTTCGTCTTTTGGCTTTCAATAAAATGTTTTTACTTGTCAAAAATCATCTCCCAAATTCTGAAGCATGACAACATTGATTTAGGAAACTCAGCTTCCGCCGTACCGGAGGAACATGGAAGATCTCCTTTGTGGCTCAGGTTCACTCTATGGACTACCTTAATATTAATCTATTTTTTGTGCTAATCCCAAAATCTTTTTTTTAATAATTAATAATCCCATTTGGTTGGAATGCCAGACATGATACCGTACCCAGAACCCTATCAGACTGCATACCAGCGAAGACGATTAGGAGCTCTGGGCAAAGAATGGCATCCTTCTTTGAGACTTGCTGTGGGGCCTGATTTCACCATAGATCCAGACTACCAAATGCTGCCTTTGGCAGACTTGGATGTATTGCCTGAACCACTGCCACATTTTGTGGATGCCATGGATTGGGAACCAGAAATTGAAGTACAAAGTGATGATACTGATTCAGAGTACAATGTTCCTGGTGATTATTCTACTGGAGGAGAGCAAGGAAGCTTTGGTTCAATTTCCTCTGGCGATCCAGAGTGCAGTGCAGAAGACAGTGAGGCTGACACTCAAATGGACAGCCTTCGTAGATCAAAGAGGAAAAAACATAAGGCAGAAGTAAGTTTATTTCTTTTCAAGGCAGAAAAAAGTTTTACTTGAGACTTTTGTTTGGGTTGCTTGAATTGATTTTCCCCTTTCAGGTTGACATAATGACTTCTTCTGGGAGGAGGGTTAAAAGGAGGAATCTGGATGAGGGTGATGGCCATCCAATCAGATGCAACCAAACTAGGAAATCAAGAAATGGCCGGAAAGCTTCAAAGAGAAAATCTTCCACATCGAAGTCTTTTAGGCCTCAAAGAGCTGCTGCACGAAATGCACTTAATTTATTTTCGAAAATCACAGGTACGTCTACAGATGGTGAAGGTGAAGATGGCTCAGAAACTTTTTCAGAAAGTGAATCCACATTGCAAGATTCAATCGTTGAGAGTGATGAATCTGATAGGGCTTTGCAAAATGAGGAAACAAAGCATTCAAAAGGTAAAGAAGTGTCACTGGATGAGTCTAAGGATGTTGAACATTCTGAACTACCTGAATCTTGTATTGAAAGTGGAAACCGGAAGAGATTGGTTCTCAAATTGCCAATTCGGGATTCAAATAAGCTTCTTCTTTCAGGGAGAACATTGCATAAAAGTAACTACCAGTCTGATTTGGTGGGTTCATCATCTAAAGCTCCACAGGAGACCATTGAAGAAAGCAGCAATCATAAAAGCTCTCGGGATCCAGGATTCTGTTCTGGTGATGTTAACGGCAGCATGATTGAAAGAAAAGAGAGAAAGAGATTAGATAAGGTTGAAGATCTTTTAAATCTGTCTGAAAGTTACAATAATGGGCAAATTAAATGGGGAGGGGCCAAGGCTCGCACATCTAGGCGTCTTAGATTTGGGGAAGGGATGTCATCAGGTGCTAATGCCAGATCTCATGCAAGTCTGGTTGGTCATGACAAAAAAGAGAATAATGTTGAAGGACACGTAAAGTCTCAAAAGGACTGTGATGCAATATCCCCTTGTTTAGAAATTGTAAATTATGGGGATAATATGGACGGGTTGCCACTAACAGAGGGAACAAATATTGTTGCTACTACCGCTGAGGGTTTTAATGGTGAGTCACCAAAGTCTGTTCACATGGTTGCTCAGGATAGCACCACATCATTGCAGTACAAGGATGGGAATGATCAGCATCATGAACAAAATGAGAGAAGGAGGATAAGGTCAAGAAGAATTTCAACAGATCCTGAAAGTCCTAAGCAGGAAAGGACATTTTCAGTAGAAAATCAGGACAATAGTTGGCATGCAAGCCCTTCAGACAAAGAACAAGATCCAGTTGTGCCTGCGGATGATGAAATCATCAGAATTAATACAGATCATGGAGATGAAGCACGAGTGGATCTTGTTCCTGCAGATGATGAAACCATCAGAATTAATACAGATCATGGAGATGAAGCACGAGAATTGGACACTCAAATGAATAATAATTCTGTATCAATTGTACAGGATTCACAGGTGTTGCATTCAAATAGAAACAAAATGTATACAGCTGTTTACAAAAGGTCGAAATCAAGCAGGAGTAGGGCTAATTTAGAAATTGATAGTGGTGGCATGGGAGAAAGCAATTCACATGTAAGCAACCAGAGTCTAACTTTTGGACTGGATTCTCAAGAAGGCTCTATTGATGGGGCTCGTAGGACAAGGTCCATGGGACCGAAGGCATCTACACGTGATTCAGATATTGTCATTGATAGCCTCAAGTCACAACAAGGACACGAATCAGGCCATTTTAGAGGTACCCATAATAGTTCCACAGACAGATGTCAACTCCCTTCTGAAAAATGGGGATCAAGTTCTAGGATGACCGTTGGATTGAGGTCTACTAGAAACAGGAGGAGCAGTAATTATGCCTGTGAGGGGAGTCCAATAGATAGAAGGAAGTCTCATCAGTCAACTAGAAAAGGATCTTGGTTATTGTTGTCAAAACATGAAGAGGGCTCCCGATATATTCCCCAGCAAGGGGATGAAGTTGTATATTTGAGACAGGTAAGTTGTATGAGATACACATGATTCATTGTTGCTTATTTTTATTCATTGTTTTTGGGCTTTCACTTTAGGGTCTTAGTTATTTACCTTGGTAACTTATATTTTTCAGGGCCATCAGGAGTATATTAATTATTTTAATTCAATAGAATTGGGCCATTGGAGAACAATGATGGGAAGCCTTGACTTTTCAAAAGAAATGATGGGAAACATAAGAGCTGTGGAGTTTTGTAGAGTTGAAAGCCTTGAGTATTCCTCACTTGCAGGGTCTGGGGATAGCTGCTGTAAAATGACTCTCCAATTTGTAGATTCAACTTCCAGTCTGTTCAATATATCTTTCAAATTGACTCTACCAGAAGTGACTGGCTTCCCAGATTTCCTTGTTGAAAGAACTCGGTTTGATGCTGCCATGCAGAAAAGATGGTCATTTAGGGATAAATGCAGAGTTTGGTGGAAAAATGAAGGCGAAGAAGATGGTAGTTTGTGGGATGGTCGGATTGTGTCTGTGAAGGCCAAATCGGAAGAATTTCCCGACAGTCCATGGGAGAGGTACACCATTCAATACAAAAGCGATCCCAGAGAAAGGCATAATCATAGTCCTTGGGAGCTTTATGATGCCGATACTCAATGGGAGTGGCCTCATATTGATGATGAGATCAGAAATAAGCTGCTGTCTGCTTTTGCTAAGTTAGAGCAGTCGGGAAACAAACCCGAGGTATATAGGCAGAAAACTTTTATTTTTCTCTGAATTATACGAATGCCCATATTTCTTATATGTGTTTAACATGTCAGGATCGTTACGGGGTTCAAAAGTTGAAAAATGTTGCAGATAAATCATATTTTACTAACAGGTACGTATTTGTTTGTACTTATGGAACTTGTTTCATATGATGCTAGTATTAAGGGTGACTGTGAGTTCTTATTCAAGAAGTTAGTGACAGCATGAACTACGTCTTTGGGCATGCTCAATAACACGTGTCTTGCTTTACTGATACCTAAGGATAATCTTCCTTCCTCAATGAAATTTGTGCAGGTTTCCTGTTCCATTGTCACTTGAAGTGATCCAGGCAAGATTAGAGAACAATTACTACCGACGTTTAGAGGCATTGAAGCATGACATGTCCGTCATGTTGTCAAATGCCAAAATATACTTTGGGAAAAATGCAGAAATGTCAGACAAAATAGAACGCCTATCAGATTGGTTCACGCGGACATTATCATCTTTATAGTTCCTAAAGTTCTGTAAAAATTAGGTTCAAGTTTCTCCCATGTTTTTGTAGATATTGCATTGATTCTTATGTATTTAGAGGTTTATTTTTACAGCACGTTTAGTTCCAATTTGGGGAATTGGTTAGTCTTTTGGGAATTCTTTTTAGAGGAGATGAATGTCTTCTGGAATTAGCCAGTTGCCGTTTAAATTATTTACCTGAAAATTCATTCATGTATAGACACGGATGCTTGATATGATCATCAATAACAATGAAGGCAAAGAGAGACATCACATTTTTTCTGGCTCCCCTCCCCCGCCTTCTCTATCTATGTGTGTGTTGTCCATTTGATGCCTAAATGCCTTCCATCAGAGTTGGTCTCCCATATTCAAATGAGAAGATACATGCTTCACGTCATTACAAACCTACCAAAGTGCCCCCCTTAAGCTGATCAAGCTGCAGGCAACTCTCGTCGCTTTGGTCTAGCTGACTATTAAATTGTAGAATTCTGATGCCATCGCAAAAATGTCAATTGCTGCTATCGGTGCGAGTTGTAAGGACTCTGGGAAATTTCCTTTCCCGGGTTTCCCCAGCCATTGGTACAACACCATTTTGCTCCCACAGGTATTTGTAGTCTTTTAAGGTTGTGTTTCCCGGCCGGAACTCGACCACCATTATACATCTTTAACTCCAAGAAGGATACCAGCACTAAAGATTTTCTTTCCAAAATGATTTTTACCATTTGATAAATAATTGCTTTCCTAAAAGTAATATTATACACCATATTATCATCTCACTTGCATCTTACTATATATGATGTGCATTTATCACCTTTTGATAATAAAGAAACATGCAATAAATAATTATTTAATGATAGTAAATGTGTCATATCTTACTTAGTTAGATGCAAATGAGATAATAATATGGTGTATAGAATTTTCCATTTATTTTCACTCATCTCCACATTCTAGTCTCGACACTCAACTAATAATTAATATTCCATTGATCGGAACTTGTGCTCAAGTGGAAAAATGGCACTCATTAACCAAGACGCTCAAGTCTCAGCTGAGAATTAATTACGCCACATCACAACCATAGAACGCAAATCTTTTGATGCAAAAACATGAAAAAAAAAAAAAAATCGAGGATCACTGCAGGCAATTACATGATTACGTTACCAACTCTAAGATGGTCACAGAAAATTGTGCGAGAATGCTGCAATTTTTGGCTTCTCAGCCACAATACTAAAGGATTTTTTCATATAATGTTAGGGGTTCCCAATTGTTGAAAAGGCGAGCGAATGCACAACTTAACAAAAAAAAAAAAAACCAGACATCCATGTCCATTGATCAGCACTGAGTCTCTTGAACTCCATGCAACATACTGTCACAAACGTCGTCTACGATTTCCACTGGAGAGAAGAACAGCCTGAAAGATTGCATCAATACTTTTCATTCTAATCTCTCCACCGGTGGCCACAGTTTGGGTTACAGCAGACAAAAAACAGCGTCATGCCCTCCTCCCCTCTAGCAGTGGCCTGCATATATTTTTTGAAAATTTTTAGAAACTGGAAGCAGTATAAAAGTTACGCAGTCAAAAAGTTTCTCATGATTATATTAAGGGATTGCCATGAATTTCTCACTAGAGAAACATAGTATTGCCCAGCATAAATTAACTGTAGAAAACGACACTGAAGCTATTCGCCCACAGCTTGAACTTGGAGCAGGCTCTCTCAGCACCTTGTTTAATACTCACTAATGTTGCACAGGAAGGGGGGAGAGAGAGAGAGAGAGAGAGAGAGAGAGTTTTTAGTCTACGCAAAAGCTATAAATCAGCGACTACATTGTGCTTCCGATGTAATTTACATGTATACCTCAATGACTACTAACTTTTAAACCAGAACCAGTAAATATATACATAAAAATAGTATCCCCATTTAGTACCAACAATATCCATAGCAATAAGAGGGTATAGGAACTTCACCTGGAAGAAAACAGCTTCACCATGGTTGCATTGAGTACAGCGAACAGCTTTAGTGCGAGGAAGAGTTGGATCAGCAGCCACATCCTGTAACACTTGAGTGCGCTCTCCAACAGCATGGTGTATCTCGTTTCTATAGACACAGTTGTTATCAGCAACCTCCTGCAAATTGTTGGAATCTTGACTAAATATTAAAAATCAAACGTATAAAAAGAAGGAACAAAAACTCTTCTATCAGACAACAGAGACCCTATTAATATGGCAAAGTCAATCTATGCAAACTGAGTCCTGTAACATTAAGAAATCCTTGCTGTAGCCAAAAGGAAATGCAACCATAAAACATTTTTAATCTTTAATAATTACATTTCCACTGCAGTGAAATGTTAACTTAGTTAAGAGGAAGTGAAGCCCTCAGCTACACAATAACAGCAAGGCTAAGAACTAGAGGGTGAAAACTTAGCTCAGACTAGAATGCATGAGATGGCTGAAATGTCTTTCTTTAATATAATGTAAAACTCAGTTCAATTCTAAACTAATTAAACAAAATTTAGAATTAGCATGCTAATGTTGTTAACCTATTGAGAATTTAGATGTGTTAGGGGGATTCGGGTTTCAAAACAGATTGAACTCTCTTTTGGGTACATAAGAATCTAAGCAAAAAGGACCCCAAAATCTTTTCAGAACTTCAACTAGCGTGATAAACTACCCATTTTCCCATATAATATAAGAATAAAATTAGGGTATGTAACCCTAGCCACTAGAAACAATCTAAATCCAAGAAAAAACAATTGACGTAAAATTAAAGTTCGTAATTGGTCGACACGAAAGCAATACATTTTATCGATCACACCAGTTATATAAACAATAAATTAAAGAGAAACCCCACAATCAGTTTTACGGTAAGAGTTTTAAAAAATGAGAGCGAGAGAGGACCTGGTGATCGCAGTTGCGGCACGCGTAGAGGAGGATCTTCTGCTCCTTATCTTCCTTAGGGTAGAGAATATTGTTGCTGAAATAAAAAAAAAAATTCAAGCTTTGTTTCCCAAAAAGAATCATATAAAAGAAAAAAGAAAAAAAATCTTTGGAAAAACCGAAACATGCTACGAATGAGTGTGAACGCAATGTACGATGATGGATACTGACCATTCGCGGCAAAATTTCATGGTACTCATCTTGCCAGGTAAAAGGAAGAGACCCGGGGGGTAAGGATTCGAGTGCTGTGCTTGGCGGAATGCTTTGGCGGGCTATCTGGCGTCTGCTACTCTGCTGTAAGAGAGAGAGAGAGAGAGAGAGAGAGAGAGAGAGAGTGGCTTCTGTCTTTCGAGTAATGGTTTGCGAGTTAATATGGCTCGGAAAAACGATTATGAGTTGATACAAATTAATAGGTAAGAAATCGAATCCATTTTTTGAACATAACATATTTTCACAATATATTTCACATCAATATTATAAAATAAGGATATTTTTATAAAATATCTTATAAAATAAGATATTTTATAAAAATATCCCTTATTTAAAATATAATGGTGTAAAATGTTGTGAAAAATATTATATATAAATTATTTTTCTTTCTAAACAGTTTATTGAATTCTTTAATCCATCGGTTGAGATCGATTCAGATCGATTCTAATCAATTTTAGATTAATTTGAACCGTTTTAAAATTGCATTTATTTTTTAGTTGTTTAATAACTCTTTTTTTTTAAAAATTTTTTGTAGAGAACTAAACATTTATTAACTTTTTTTCATTATTATTTTCAATAAGAATTGCATAAAAATTAAAAGGTAAAATATCTAATTCTTTATTTTCTTCAGTTAAAAAAAAAAAAAAAAGCAGATGGATGAGTATTATTATATTAAATTTTTGGTTGTACATAAAATACTACATTCATCATGTGCATATAAGTTATAATTTAATAGTCTCTATTATATGAGGTAAAAAAATGTCAACAAATTAAAACTATTTATTTTCATATAATTTTTTTTTATTGAAATCAATCAATGAATTTATCTTTTATACTCTTTAATACATGACATAAAATGTTTTAATTGCAATAAATATAATTTTTAATACTTTTTATCAATGTTAAAATAATCAATTTAAAATTGTTATGAATCGCTCAATTCAATTTATCGAATCATCCGATTTATTGAACCGATCCCTATCTGATTCTAAGACCGATTCACCAGACCACACCTCCTGGTGAAAAGCCAACGATTTAATCAGTTCCGTGTAGGGAAATTTTCGAGGGTGCGGTGCACAGGACTCGGGTTTATTCTGCAGGAATGGGTCCAAAGGGCCCTGCCTCAGAGAGGTTCCCCGACATAAAAAAAAAAAAGATAAAAAAAAAAAAAAAAAATGACCTATTCCCATTTTTTGAAATGTGGTTAATATCATGTATCTCTCTAACTTAAACCATCCAATTCAGTAAAGCAATTGATCAATTGTTAATTAACTTGATAATTTATGATATTGCAAATTATAAAAACATTCGTACTTCATTTTTTATTTTTTACATTTTAGTTTAGGTTTAATCCACATTAAGTTTATAAGCAAGCTTGTAAAATTTTATTAAAAAAAAAATGGGTCAAAGTTGATGAGATTAACTAAGACATCCTAACTTGATTTCGTTTAATTTTTCTGAAAAATATGATGCAGCTGCTACCTGTGAATCTGTGGCAGTTTGAAACAAAGAAACAGTTTTTTGGAAGCATGATGTATAGAATACAATAAAAGGAGAATGAAAAATGTACCAAGAGCAAGTACAATGTTTTTTTTTTCAATGAGTACCAAGAGCAAGTACAATGTTACAAAGCAACTAATGCAAATCCGAAATATTTCACCAAATCCAACAGTCAAAACATTCCTAAGCTTATTTTAGAAGGCATAACTTACAACAGCATAAAGCCTTTAAGCTCCTCAGCAACAGACGCCAATATATTTGGAGCAGGCAGATATCCCGGGTTAATAACAAACAAGTACAACAACAAAGAAGTAGATATCACTGCATATGTTGCTCCCCACCGTTGGACTGCCTCCTTTAGCGCCTTCGACCATGCCTCTTGCTCTTCCTGTGACTTCTCCTATCACCAGAATCAGACTCTGAAGAATCAGAAGACTCTTCTTCTGATTCTTCAGAAGAACTGCTGTCCCTCCTACGCCTCCCCCTCTTCTGCTTCTTTTTCTTCCTACGCTGCCTCCTCTCCTCTTCTGAATCAGATGAACTATAACCAGAGCTACTCTCATCTGAAGAAGAATCCGATTCTGTAACTGATGATGTCCCACTATCAGTCTCGAAAACTGAGGCCTCACTATCACTGCCAGAATCAGAAACTGACTGATACTTCCTTTTGCTTTTCTTTGAGCTCTTTTCAGCCTTCTCCTTGACGTCTGGATTATCTACATCAAGAGAGATTGATGCTCTCATCCTCAGTTTGGGGTTCTTGAGCTGCTGAGTCCGAGAAGGTCGAGAGATGTAAACTCGTTCATTTTTGCATTCATATGTCCAATGCCCACTCTGGAAACACTTCTGGCATTGTGAAGGCACCCCCGAAATAGTAGACATAGTGATCTTAAGGTCTTTTCTTTCACCTAATCTCACAGCCTTTTCAGTACTATTCAGATACATCTGTCTCTTAGCTTCCCTTTTCTCCTGCCATCTGCTAGGTCCTTCTTCCTTTTGCCCATAAGCATTAACATTTCGGGCAGCAGCTGCTGCTGCCCTTTCAGCCTGAGCACGACTAAGACCCTTCGCAGCACTCAAGGTTGCTGCCTTGATTCTTTCAGCTGCAGCCTGGGCTTTCTCTTCCTTCTTACTTGACATGATCTCTATCTCAAATCAAACACAATAACTAAAGTTCTAATTCAATATCAATACCACCCAGATCCTCCTACAACATGCATTCAAAAAACATATTAGTCGTTCCATTTTCAACTATTTACATTTCAGGATTAACAACATAAGAAAACCAGAAACTCGAAATTAAACAGGAAGAAAAGCACACACCCCTAAACGTTCCCGACACGGAAATACTTGCAAAACAATACCTCTGTGTATAAATGAAATGAAAATCCAAAAAAAAGCACAGTTTTGCCTATCTTATTGTTCGAGAAATCTAACCAACAAGACAGATTCATTCAGAAAAATCACACATACCTAATTAAAACCGTCAAAACACAAGTTTTAACGCAATTCCAAACCCAAAGGAAAACACAAATTCAATTATAGGGCTCAGCCTGTATAAAAATTTCCCAAATATATCTGAACTCAAACCCTGGATACGCCAGAAAATAAAAGATCACCGATCATTTACTCGGGAATAGTACCCGTCAGAAGAACATTCAAAAACCCTAAGCATCAAATAAACCCAGAAAAGTAGTTCAACGTGATAAAACTTTTAACATACACAGAATCAAATGGAAAAGCCAGAAGAAACTCGAGCCCTAGGTTCCGAATCGCATCCTACAACCACCCTTAAAAATTACCGTTTTTTCACAATCCCAGAAAAAAAAAAAAAATAGAAACCAGATTCCGAAGAGGCAGAACAAAGCAATAGTACCAGAACATAAGAGCGAAGGTTGTAGAAACTGTAAACGAAACCGGAAGATAACACGGATAGGGTAAGATGCGAAACTTCGTACCTTGCGTTACGGTGTAGCGGGATCGGAAGGGAGCGGAAGGGAGCGGATGATTCTAGAGTGCAAGGGTCGTAAGAAAGAGTAATGTCAGACTAACATAAAGTAAAGTGACCAGGACTTTTGGAATAAAAAAGAAAAAGCTCTAAACGGCTTGTAGCATTGGTTTTTCCACCCACGAAGGTATTCGCGAAACGACATGCAACACAACGTCGATACGTTCTCTAATTGCATCTACCGCCCGTTGTCCTTATCTTTTAAAGAAAAATTGTGAGAAATGAAAGGACGAAGAAAGGGGATTTTAGTCAAAATGGGTTGAATTAATAAGATCTAGTTAATATAACTAAATCAATTACGGGTAAACTTGTGACATCTGAAATCAATTTATATAACACGAATAAATTTTATTTTTAAATTTAATAAATATTTAGTTATATGTGTCTTTTTGTTGTTGTTATGATATAAAATTAATATTACATACTATTGAGTATTAAGTTAGCAATTATTAATATCATAAATATAATTATAATTCAATATTTTTTATTGAGTTATTTACATAATCAATATTAAAGAGCTTATTTAATTTTAATTTTTATATTTAAATAATTTGTTGTATTAATATATCTGCTAAAAAAAGAAATAAGAAAAAGTTATTCCTAGCTTATATGATCAAATCGGCGTCGTTTTCAACAACTCGATTTTTTTAATTACTCATGTTGAAATGGCATCATTTAACTTTATTTTCAATTAAAACAACGTCGTTTCAATACACGCCCCATGATGTATCGGGCCATCTGCCCCTCTGTCAAAATTCCAATGTAGGAGGCCACGAGCCATGCCTTGACTAGCACCAACCCATGCCAGGACAACACGCCAGCAGCACTATTGGCGTCGCTTGATTGCCCACAGACCGAGCCCTTGGTGAATGCTAGACCACGGTCACCCTCCATCAGGCAGCGAACAGTCAGCGCGCGCACGCAAGCAAGGTTGTCACACCACACTCAACGCACGGCTAGACTGCGCGCACGCCTAGTGCGCGTGCGCAGCAGGCACGCATGGGCTATGCGCACACACTGCGTGCATGCATGGGTCGTGCGTAGACACAAGGCCCATGCATGGCCTCGGCACCCGCGCAGCGCACACTTGCACACCCACCTTGGAATTGACGATGCGGCTGCCCAGCAGGCTCACGCGTGCTGGCATGCAACTCAACGCCCTCGTGTTGACCAGGGCCATGCTGATCAATGCCCTGGCCTTGGCCAGGGCCTTGCTGCTCAACACCTTGGTCTTGACCAAGGCCATGCTGATCAACACCCTGGCTTTGGCCAGGGTCTTACTGACCAACGCTCAGGCACCACAGCTTGGGCCATGCAGACCAACGCCCAGGCCCCACTGGCCTGGGCCATGCAGCAGCCTGCCATGCTTAAGCCAACCACGGTCCAACCCAGCGACTCATCAATGGTGCCCAGCCCACACAACCTGGGCCACACATGCAAGGACCATGGATCAGCCAAGGCTAGCTCGGCAGGCCAATCTGAAGACCCACGCGTGCAAGCATGAAGCTTATGCTGTGAGTCATCATGGCCACTCATGAGCCACTGACAACATGAGGCCTTAACCAGGAGGCGTGAGCCCGAAACTATTTTTTCTTTGTAATCGTTTTAATTGGTTTCTAGTATAAGTGAGGCAATAGGCTATCACTTAGTTTTATCTTTGAACATTTGGATGAATTTGGCTTTTAGGCCCCCATAGACACATTGGTGCTTTGTCACTTAGGCTCCATTGGGTGCAATCCGTGAATCCCAAAGGAGAAGGCTCACCCTGTGCAATTCGTGAATCAGGGTAACCTATTCATTTCATTGTTTTCCTTTGATTAATGCATTGTTGAGGTATTTCAGCATTTTGAATTGTGTCTATTGCACCACATTCGCATTTGCTTGCTGATTATTTTGAACCGTTCGAGTGGGGCATCGCTTAAGGCAGCCACGAATTGCCATTGAAGGGCATCTGGTCTGCACCAGGCCACCCTGGTCGAATCTGGAGCAAGGTCAGGGACAATCTGACAGTTACCACCCACCAGCCAAGCCACACGCCCAGCCCTTGCCACCTGTCTAGCCACAACCGCTCCTCTACTTTGTAGGGAGTAATCAACCATCCCTTAAACCGCTCAGCCATCACCCACTCGGCCAATCCACTTAAACCACCCTTAGCCATGTGTGCTTTATCATCAGAAGACACATGTGCTTGACTTGGTCAGCCACCATCAGGAGATACCTGGTGCCTGACTTGGTCAGCCCACCAGCAGGAGCCACGTGTGCCTGACTTGGTTAGCCAGCCATTTAACCACCTGATCCCACTCACAACCATTTTTTACGATTCAGCTACTGCACATGCCTGCATGCACGCCCAATCACTAGAATCTTGCCCACCATCAGCCACTGATCAACCATACGAACTCAGCCAACACCACCCATAACCATCACGGTCAAGCAAGTGGCAGCCCACATCGGTCATTGAGGAGCAAGAAGGGGCGCGGCAGCTTGGTGTCTAGAATCTCGACCGAGGACCCTATCACCCTCCCCTTCTCCCCCTTCACTCAATCTCTCATTCTTCTACTCTCTGCCTAATACAAAATCTAGCGTAAAATGTTCCTACTGCAACTCCTAGCCCCTCCACCTAGGGGAGAAATGGTTTGGTTCGATTCGGTCCGAGTGATGGATCGAGATTTTTCGGTCCATCATTTTCCTGAATTAGAGCAAACCGGACATCCCTAAGGATTGAACTGGCAACTACTAGTCTGGTCCGATCGGTTCAAGCTTTCTTAAAAAAAATCGATTAATAAAAAAAATTATTTAAAATACTAAATTAAAATTAAGTGACTTATTCAATGAGAATTACATAATAAATCGTACAATTATTGATATATACTAATACTATATATTATAGTTATACATTAAAGAATATAATAATATATTGATCTAAATATATATAACTATAGACTTAGTACCAATACTATTATAACTAATAACTATACTAGTAGTATTACTAATATAATATATGTTAGTGATAAATTGATAATACTATATTAAATAATACTCTATGTAGTTATAGTGATTTAATACTAATATATTAAGTTAACTATACTAATACTATTATAAATTTATATATATATTATGATTTATACTATAACTCTTATAATATGTTAATATATTAATATATACTAGTACTATATTAAATAATACTCTATGCAGTTATAGTGATTTAATACTAATATATTAAGTTAACTATACTAATACTATTATAAATTTATACATATATTATGATTTATACTATAACTCTTATAATATGTTAATATATTAATATATACTAGAACTATATATTATAGTTATATATTAAAAAATATAATACTTATGTAATATTGTGATATATATATAATTAATTTATACAATCATTTATTTAAATAATATATATAATATTTTTGTTTTTAATTTTTCATTCGGTCTGGTCTGGTCTGGGGTGAAAAATCCATGAACTGCGAATTGAACCGAATGAATTTGGTCCTCCTATTTTTTAATCGGACCAAACCGGATCCATTTTGGTCTGATTTGGTCCAAAAATAACCTGTCCAATCAGTTTATCCAGTCTGAACCGGCCAATTCTTAGCCGTACCTCCACCGCACACTGCCACTGCATCTAATGTACAGAATCTCAATTGATGTTGTTACTTGGAAATAAAAAAGTCCAAAAAACTTTTCCTTTGAAAGTTTCACTCAAGTGATTTAATCACAATTTTTGGGCATGTTCTTGCTTGATCTTCACCTCTCTCTGTTTCCATCTATTTCTTACAGCCCTAATTTTGTAGAAACATCCATTTCCGCAGCTCCCAAGTCTCAATCCCTTCGTTGCATCTAAGGTACCAATTCCACTGAATCAGAATGTTTCTTTTCTTTATTCTTTTGTCTGAACAAAATAAATGTCATATTAATTACTACTCTACACATATAATGATGTAGTACTTGGGTTAAAAAGATGTCATGCTATTTCCATCTATGAAATAGTTAAATGAATTATGTTTTTATGTCGTCGACCATTGCTGGACCATGTTCGAGACTTCATAAAAAATAGGTGGGGACTCCATTTGATGCCGGTGGTGGGACAGTTAAAGAATCCTCGGAATGTTTTGGTGAGTTTATCGAATAAGGAGGACTTTGTGAGTGTAATGTCTTGGGGTATTGCGGAGATGGAGGGTGTTCCTCATAGAATTTTTCATTGGACTCCTGAGTTTAATGAAGATGAGGACTCTCCTACTGTTCATGTGTGGATCTCATTATCGGGGCTTCCCCCAAATTATTTTCATGAATACTATTCTAAAAAGTATTGGAAGAGGGTTTGGTCATTTTTTGAAACATGATAATGTGAAGGCTTGTGTTACTCGACCTGAGGTAGCTCGTATTTGTGTTGAAATGGACATTTCGAAACCATTGCGGCATCATTTCTGGTTGGGTCCTCCAAGTATGATTTCAAGTCATTTTCAAGACGTGGTTTATGAATCTATTCTGCCTTTTTGTAATTGGTGTTGTACATAAGGTCATTCTGACAAAAAAATTGGTCATTAAAAAAAAATCTATTGAAAAAGGAAATCATGAATAGTATAGGTTTGGTAGGTGACAGGTGAAAAAACCTGAGTTGAAGGTGGGGAGGGTGCAAGTAGATAGGAGGGATGGTTTAATAACACCAGACGAGAAGAAATTCTTGCCTAATTTAATAGTAGGAAAAAGGCAACTGTTAGTTGCCCTTCCGAGGTATTTTACGTGGATTCGAACGATGATATTTTGATTAAAGATCAGTTTAATCTGGAGGTTACTCTAGTGGAGTTGATGGAAAGAAGAGAATCTGTGGAGCAGGGAAGTTCGAATGATAATGAGCAGGATGTGAAGAGACACATAGGTTCTATGACGAAATTAACTTATAAAAAAAAAAGGTTCTATGACGAAATTGTTGCATAATTAGGAAAGCTGGTTTGAACAGTCAGAGAAAATTACAGGGGATGGTTATTCTGAAGAGAACTTTGATGGTTTTTTTAGTCTGTTGAACCCAAGGTTTCAAATTTCATATGATTATAAATCTACACATGGATTTTGATGATAACAAATGAATTCAAAGAATAAAGGAGTTTCAAACTCAAGTTTTTCATACAATGGAATCAAGCATATCAAAGAACCAAGCATGAGCAAGAAGGAAGCAAATTCACATTAAAGTCATAGAATAATGTTGTAAATCTCTTAAAATTCAAAATTAGGATTAATGCTCAAAATTAATATTTTATCATAAAGCATTAAAATACATTTTCTACATGTGCATGAATATTTTTGAAAATTTTGAAAGATGATTGATTGTCATCTTTTGCATGTGCATGCCTTGATTAAATGGTTGAACTTTGAAAATATTAAAGATGATTGATTGTCATCTTTCACATGTGTATGTTTTATTTGAATATTTTCAAAAGTGATTGATGCTTTTTTAGACTTATACAAAAGGTAGATGATTTTGTTTGAAAATTTTGAAAATGAAAGTGTGCTCCTTTTGTCATATGCAAAAAGTAAAAGATTAGGTTTGAATTTTTTGAAAAGGAAAGTGTGCTCATTTTGTCATATGCCAAAAGTAAAAGATTAGGTTTGATTTTTTTTGATAAAATGAATGATGTTGTCTTTGACAATTGAAAAAGAAGAACCTTTTATTTGAATTTTTTGAAAAAGTGAATGATGTTGTCTTTAACATGTGAATCTTTTTAAATTTGAATATGTAGTCTCATATGCCTATAAATAGATCATTTGAGAGCTTCACATTCATAACACCAAGAGCATACAGCATTCATTCAAAACTTTCATTCTCTTTTCTCTAAGCATTGAGCCTTAATCCTTAATCATTTTGAGAGATCTAGTTTGCACTGTATTGTTCTTATTTCACTCATTGAGGAGTGTTTTCTGATAACCTACCCACTATCAGCTCTTGTATCAGAAAAAAGGTATGTATAACCTTTGTACGTGTAGAAAGTATTCTACACGGGAAATAGTTGAATCACCACGTGTAAGGTGATTGCAAGTGTAGAGAGTGTTTTACACGGATCCTTTGTAGCGGTATTGTTTAAAGGTGTAATAGGTTTCTATCTCCACCTGAAGGATGTTAAATAGTGAATTTGGGAATCCTCAAGGGGTAGCTTGAGGCGAGGACATAGGCAGTGGGGCTGAACCTCGTTAACATACTGAGTTTACTTCTCTCTTACCCTTACTCTTTATATTTATCGTTATTTCATATTTTGTTTATATTTTATATTATATATTTGACTTATAATTGTTATTTTTTTAATACAACTCAATTCAGCCCCCTCTTGTGTTAGTCATCTGGGCAACATAGTCCAAGAAGTTCCTTGAAACTTATTGATGAAGCATTGGAATTTGAGTTATGTGGAGTGTCAGATACGAGGGTTGATGAGGATGAGAGGACGATGGCATTTGATCAATGAAATGTTCACTTGTTATCTGAAAAAGGATGAGATTGAAGAACTGGCAGCCAAATGTTATGAATCATATAGCTAGTTTGATCTTTCGATTAAACTTCTTCGAGGCGCGAAAAAGAAAAAAAAAAAAAAACTTCAGTTGTTCTAGAGAGGACAACATGTTCTAATAAGCCTGAGTAAATTTATGATGAGTATTCATACGTGGAATATTAGAGGTATTTGTTTGTTGAAAGCTAGATTGCGACGTATTTTGAATAAACATCGAACTTCAGTGGTTGCTTTATTAGAACCTTTTCCTCCAGCTAATAAATGTCCTCGTTGGGCAAGATGGTTACATCTTCCGAATTTTTGTCATAAGATAGATAGTGGTGGGAAAATTTGGCTTTTTTGGGTAGATAAGATTAATTTTCAGTTGATTTCAGCAATGGATCAAGCTTTATCAAGATGGTTTTCTTATGGTAATGATAGGGTGTTTGCCACTTTTGTCTATGCGAGTTGCTTTCAACGCAGCGTAGAATATTATGGCAATATCTTTGTGACGTAAAGATGGATGGTTGTCCATGGTTTCTTGGTGGTGATTTCAATATAATTCGCTCAGAAAACGAGAAAATTGGTGGTATTTTTCGATCATCACGTGCTATTCAGGAATTTAGTAACTGTATTCAAAGAGTGTGTTTTGCTAGATTTACCTTCGTGTGGACAGCGATTCTCTTGGTGTAATGGCAGGCTAGGGGGCGGAAGAATTTGGGCTTGACTTGATAGAATTTTGGTTAAAGTAGAATTTGTGTTGCGGTTAGGGGATGGACGGATGGAATATTTACTAAGAACTTCTTTGGATCATGATCATAGAAGTGTACCTCGACCATTCCAGTTTCAAAGAATGTGGTATACTCATGAAAATTCTCTAACCGTTGTTAAGGAATGTTCGATGCAAGTTGTTCCTGGATTCTCTATGATCCAGGTAAGTGAGAAATTAAAGGAATAGAGAGGTTTTTGGCAGGGTGGAGTCAGAGATCAAAATGGTAGAAGTATACTTAGCTATTTTGGAAGACACAATGATTACAAACTACTCCCAAGAGGCTGAAACGGTGTTATTGACATGCAAGCAAAAACATCTTCTTTGTTTACACAGAAGAGATTATGGGCTGTCAGAAATCAAGGTTAAAATGGTTGTCCGAAGGTGATTCAAATATTAGATTTTTTCATGCTTCAATGAAGTGCAAAATGTAGAATAAAATGGTGGAACACATGGAGCTTGAAGATGGTAGTTCTCTGGATTCAGCTGATGCCGTTCATGAGGGTGCCGTAGACTTTTTTCAAAATCTGTTATCTACGTAGCCTATGGCAATGAATGAGTTAGGTATGAATTTGTTGGTTCCCATTATTTTGGATGAAGAAAATACAGCCTTGTGTGCAACTCCTTTGATGGAGGAGGTGAAGAAAGCTCTTTGGTCTATTCCACAAGATAGTAGCCTTGGACCGGATGGATTCTCGGCAAGTTTTTTTCAAAATGCTTGGGATATTATCAAAGATGATTTGCTAAAGATGGCTATTGAATTTTTTGATGGGAAGCCTTTATCCACTTTCTTTGAAGCCACTAATATTGTGTTGATTCCAAAAGTTGAAGAACCCAGTAGTTTCTCTAAATTTCACCCAATCAGTTTGTGTTCTGTGGTATACCAAATTTTGGCAAAAATTTTGGTCTCAATGTTGATGCCGAGTATGGACAAGATTATTTCAAAGGAGCAAGTTTCATTTCTCAAGGCGCATAGTATTTTATAGGGGTGGGCAGCGGGGCCCCGTTACCCGCTGCCCCGCCCCGTTCGCCCCGTCCCCGCATAGTGCGGGGCGGGGCATCCGCACCGTCAGGGCCGGGGCGGGGCCCCCCGGCCCGTAAGCTGTAACCCCAGCGGGGGCGGGGGACGGGGACGGACCCCCCCCGGTCCGTTTTTCCCCCGCCCCGTTACGTATCATATATAATATATATATATATAATATATAACCATCTTAGATAAACCAAATCCGTAACCCAAACAACATAATCCTAACAATCTAGAAACCATAATGTTGCGAAAAACATCACTTACCTTGGGTTGAATCAGTCCAAGTAGGCTACGGCAGAAAGGGGTGAGTGGTGAGTAGTGGCACCATGCGGTGAAACTTGTTGGATCACAGTGGTTTGAATGGAGGGCAAGTAGTGGCTCGGCTTGATGGCAAGATCAAAGCAGTGGGTGAGAAACAGAGAGGGAAATGGACAGAAAGAGAGGCGGGTAGAGAGGACTTACCGGTGGCTTCGTTCGACGTCGTGAGCAACGGTGTGGCAAGTGACGTTCTCGAAGCGGAAGGGCGGGCTGATGAAGAAGGTTCGCGAACTCGCCGTGCTCTGCGACGTGGAACTCGCGAACTCGCCGTGCTCTGCGACCCCGAAACCCATACCCAGAAAGTTTCTCCTGAGTCCCTCCCCTCCCCTCCTCCCTCTGCCACGCCGGACGCACGCCGTCCCTCCTCCCTCTGCCACGCTGTCCCTCCTCTCTCTGCCACGCCGGATGCACGCCCAGAAGGGGGGTGCGGGGGGCCGGACGGACTGCCCCCCCACCCCGTACCACGTCATGCGGGACGGGGTACCCCGCCCCCGCACACCGGAGGCAGGGGACGGGGGGGATTTTCCCCATCCGCCCCATGCGGGGGCGGGGGGCGGGGGGGTGCCTACCCCGCACCGTATGGTGCGGGTAGCACCCCTAGTATTTTAGACAACATTGCTATTGCTCAAGAAATGATTCAAGGCATTAATAGGAAAGTTAGGGGAGGAAACATTATGATTAAAGTTGATATGGAGAATGCCTATGATCAGTTAAGTTGGAAGTTCTTGATGGAGGTGTTGCGATGGTTGGGTTTCTCAAAAAAATGGAGAGGTCTTATTTTCAATTGTATTTCTTCTCCAATATGTTCGATTATGTTGAATGGAAAGATAAAAGATTTTTTCAAACTTTCAAGGGGACTTCGTTAAGGGGATCCCTTATCTCCATATCTTTTTAATTTATCCCAAGAATTGTTATCCCAGATGATTTGAGATGATTTCCAAAGGGGGAGGGTGAAGCCGTTGATTGCTCATGGGGGTACATTGATCAGTCATTTGTTTTATGCCGATGATGTTCTTATTTTTTTCAATGGGGGGAAAAAGTCTATTCGTCAGTAGAAAAATACATAGCCTGAGTATTAAGTCATTACTGACCAACTAGTTAGTCCTAGTAAATCATCCATATTTTTTTCCTCGAAATTTCCTCTTAGTAGGATATTATAGGTGTTGTGGCACAAGGGATTTGTGGAGGGTCTTTGGCCTTGTTTTTATTTGAGGTTGTTGTTGCATGTGGGATGAGTGACCATTCGACTTTTTGATCCGTTGTTATGAAAATTCAGAAAAAGTTGGCAAGTTGAAAGAGTAAAATTTTATCTTTCGGAGGTAAAATTACTCTAATCAAGCATATTTTATCTAGTATGCCCATCCATATTTTATCAGTGATGAATTTTCCAAAGGGATTTTTTAAAGCTCTAAATTCTATTTTCTCCAATTTTCTTTGGAGCTCATGGGAAGATAGAAAAAAGAGGAAATTGGTGGCTTGGAAGAAAATTTGCTTACCGGTTGGAGGAAGGTGGATTGGGAATTCAAGATCTCTCGAAATTGCAAACTTCTTTGTTTATGAAATTTGCGTGTAAATTACTTATGGGTAATTCTCTCTAGGCCAATTTTTTTAAAGAGAAATATGTGGGGATTAATCATTCAGCGTCGGCTATAAATAATTGTCGAGGCTCAAGCTTTTGGAAAGGAGTGATGAAAGTGATGTCGCTTGTTATCAGGAATTCAAAAATTCTAGTTCGACGTGGGGAGATTAATTTCTGGTACGAGAATTGAATGAGAGAGGGTGCTATTGCCGAAACTCAAGAAGTGGTGGGTGATCCACGGGTGCAAGTTTGTTACCTTTTAAGTCCAATAGGTTGGGAGACAAACAAGCTGAGATCTTTGGTTTCGGAAGACTGAGTGGAAAAAATTCTAGCATGGCACGGCAAGGTGTGAGTGGGATTAGACGTATGGATTTGGTAGCCAAAGTTGGATGGTATCTTCAGCATAAGTTCAGCTTGGCAGTTAATTCGAAAACATGGTAATTTTTGCTCTTGGAGAAAATGACTATGGCATAAACATGTTCCAAAAAATAATGTCTTTCATTTGGTGGATGAGGTGATTAGTAAACTAGGGATTTCTTTGGTGCCCAAATGTAATTGCTATGTAGAACCAAAGATAGAAACAATTGATAATGTGCTATGTGAAGGCAATGTGGCATCTAGTGTATGGGACTATTTTGCTGCTATGTGTGGGATTCAGCTTCCTCAAGTACGTTCATGGCAGGGTTATTAAAATTTTTGGTGAGCTAGAGCATCTCTGACATCACAAGCAGGGATGTGTCATGGTATATTACCAATATTAATCACGAGTGCTTTGTGGAGATCATGCTGTGCAGCGAGAATGGAAGATGTTTTTGCGGATTGGCGTGCAGTTGTGCGGGAAGGGACCTTGTTAGACATTTTTTTCTCAAATGAAGCAGTTAAAGTGTTTTCAGGTGAGGGATCAACGCATTTTTATGGAAATGAATTTCTCCATAGTGTCGATAGTTAAAAAGCCACCAATTGTTGTGGCGTGGCTCAAACAGAGGAGGAATCGGTTTGTTTTAAACATTGATGGTAGCTCTTTTGGAAACCCAGGTGCCGTAGGAGGGGAGGAATCATACGAGATGCAGATGGAAGTGTAATAGCAGGTTTTGCACAGTTTTATGGGGTCTCGACAAATACGGATGCAAAAGGACGTGTTCTACTAGATGGTTTGAGATTAGCGCATATGCTTGGATTGAATAATTCAATGGTGGAATTTGATTCATCCATGGTGGTGGGATGGATTAAAAATGGTGTTTGTAATTTTTGGTATATGTGGGATTTTTGGGAAGAAATCAAAATGTTGTTTCTAATTCTTCATTGCAGCATTTGTCATATATATCTATAGGGAAGGCAATATGGTTGCTAACTTTTTAGCCAAGAGGGAGCAAAAAATAATAGTCTACATTTTGTTGACTCATAAATCAGCCCAAGGAGACTTCAGGGACTTTTGCGTAATGATTGTTGGAGACTTCCTTATTTACGCTGTTGATTCATTATTTATTTGTTTATTGTAAATAGTAGTTCCTCCACCTCAATGAGGGTGAATCAATAAAGTATATATTCTTAAAAGAAAGTTAAATGAATTATGTTAACACTATAGTAAATAGTAGTACGCCACTGTGTTATTAATGTGAATTCTGTTAAGTGAGTTATTTGTTATTAGTGTGTCTGCTAGCAACAATTAGTATGTTCCTGCTACAAGCCATTATTAGTATGCCATTGTTTCCAGTTTTGACTCTTAGTAGTATTTTATAACCTGTAGGTTGTAGTCGTATGCCACTATTTTTAGATTTACCGAATATATATATATAAAAAAAAAAAAAAAAAAAAAAAAAAAAAAAAAAAAAAGCACATTAGTTCTTTTAGAATAATAAAATCAAAGTGAATTACCAAGTAGAAAAAAACATTAGTCCTTATTTTCAGTGTGATTATTTACTTATTTTCAGTTGTGTTTTCATTTTACAATGCTTACTTTTTAATTAATTTCTGTTCGATTATTTTCTAGATGGTCACTTTAAAAGAAATGCAAGTGTGAGACTCTACCACGGATAATCCTAAAGATTCAACACAAGGACAAGACATTCCTCCACTCCCACCCAATGTGAGTATTAAATTGAGTAGTAATGGACCTAGTGGTGGGCATAGAATTAGGTCAATGATTTTGAATCACTTTACAATAATACCAAAATGTGATCCAAATAAACTTAAGACTGCATGTAATTACTGTGGTGCCAATTATGCATGTAATACGAAGGTGAACGATACAAAATCCACGATTCCATGAAGTATCACATTGAATATTAATGTAAGAAATGTCTATTTAATAAGACGGATAATTCTCAAACTATCTTGGGTTGGAAAGGCCAAGGAAGTATGGAGGAAGTAGTTGTGAGAGACATGTTCCTATAGTCTTTAGTGTTGAGGCTTGCAAACAAGCCTTATGATTATTCTTGATGAGTTCTCATTAATGTTTGTAGAAGGAGAAGGTTTTAAACAATTCATGCTTGTTCAACCTAAATGGGTAGCATGTATTTGAGAGAAAAACATAAGTTGAGAAGTGCTCTAAAGGGCAACGTGATGGGCATCAAGGTAGACCAAGCCTGGTCTAGATTTTTTCATCCATTGACTTGATTTTGACTTTTTTAAATGAGTCTTCTATTGATTGTAGATTTAAGGGATTCAAACGAGTTCCTCAACGGGTCTAGATTTTTTCATACATTGACTTGATTTTAGTTTTATTGGATGAGTCTTCAAATTGATTGTAGGTTTAAGGGATTTCATTCCAGTGGGTTTTTATCACAACGAGTTTCCCTTACCATAGATGCATGTACATTTCTGCAAAACTTCAACTACATGTCTCACGGCTCATTTTATTGATGATGACTGGAAATCACAATGAGGATTCTCTCTTTTTGTTTAGTTGAAAATCACAAAGAGTGATTCACTTGGTAGGGCATATAGATATAAAACTAAACAGGAAGGCTATTAAATATCTTTTGGTAGCATATCAACCACCACCTCAAAATATCCCCGCGAGGAGATTTGCAGCAGTGGAAATCGCAGCTCCAGTGATTGCGCATTCCACTATCTGCTCATGGGAAGAGTCCTCAGATGTAAGTGCCAATGCCACACCAGTAATAGCTCCAGCGACTGCACTGTTTTTCTGCACCAAATTAAGCAATGCGGAGTAAGTTGCTTTGAGTACCATAATAAATATATATATAAAATATAAATATAAATTAAAAAAAAAAAAATTCAGGATTTCAGACATCACAGACAGGTGAGACTTCTTGGGCAATATAGTTAGAATGAATGAGACTTGATGCAAGCAATGTGGTAATGTTTGGTTGAATGAAGTAACTCATGATTCATCCAAAAAAAGTGTTCTGTTTGTTTCGAGGCATTTGCTGGGATCTTTCCTCTCTTATATTGCACATAAAAAGGGGGACACTACTCATTAATGGAGCTAACAAAGAGCCTCTCAATCATTTCCAGTGGACAGTAAGGGCATAGATTTATTTTCTAAATTTCAAATGCAACAGAAATTACACCCCATAAATATAACAGCATCTAAAGATCAGGATATATAGATATTTATCATGACCAGTATTGGACATTACCCAATCGTGGCTTCCACGAGCCTCCTTTAGCCCATACGTGAGACCTGAATACACTCCTGCAGCCAGTCCTATACAGTACAAAATAAACTCTTAGATGATCATTTCCTTTCACTAGCATAAGCATCTATGTTACGAGGCCATTTAATCATAATAATCAGGCCACATGAGAGGGTGATCTTGAATGATAATTTTCTTATGAAGGTAGAAAAGAACAACGGCTTCTATATTCCAAGGCATGAACAGGTCAACAAACATGTTTGAATATTAATCTTAAAACTGGATAACGCTTGTAAATTAATTTGTTAGCCTGTACAACCAATCCTTCCAATGCAACAAATTCATCCAAAGAACTAGGAAGTAGTATGAACAGGAATGTAGGTTTACCCCACTGCATGGATTCTTTTCCGGTGTTCTTCACCTGGAAGAAAAGGATAGAAAAGAGTTAAAACCAATGCAATGATCACAAGCAATAAATCATTGTGCGGACAGTGAAATGCCATTGAATCGATTGCACAAAAGCGATTGAGTTAGCTCCTCAGTGGGCAGCAAAACAGCATGATGTTAATGCATGCAGTGCAGCAAAAAGCTGCAACATGTACTGTCATCTACACCATGATGCTGTGCTATATACGTGGTTCCAAATATGTCTAGGCAACAATAATATATAACAATATGGGAGTTCAAAACCCACCATGGCTTCGAGAGACTTTCTGTTGGTTTCTCCTGCAATTGACATAATAAACCATGAGACATGGCCAATGTGTTATGTCACTCTTAACTAATATGACATTTCCATCACCAAAGTACACCGAGAGCGATCAACCTGGGCATGCTAAAATCTAAACCATTTCATCATGGAATCTACAATCTTCCAAAGGAGCACTACATGAGAAAAATATTCCAGGCCTGTTGTTGTACGTACCTTTGAGGTCCCGGAATCGATGCTTCTTGCTGGCACCTGAGATCTCCGCCGGCAGACCACCAGTACCCGAATCAAGTCCTGCTCCTAGTTAATATCCCAGTTAGTATTCTAAATGTACACTTAATTAACCAATACACATGAATATATTATACAGGAAGAGAACAAGAGAATTAAACACGTAGAATATGATCAATATCCATCCATGCAAAATAATAGCCAGAGAACTAGCTATTACCTTCAATGGCTGTAAAATAAGCCCCACGGGACACAGCCTGAATAGCTCCGATCTATACCAGAAGCAGGCAGCGCAGCATATAGCCTTTTACAAGTTAGTAATACGCTCAAACACACACACACACACACATGAGTACTAGCTAGTTAATTACCACGAGAGAGAGAGAGAGAGAGAGAGAGAGAGAGAGAGAGAGAGATGGTGATTAAAAAGGCTACGAACCCCGGCTGCTTTGACGAAACTCTCGGCGATGCGGTTAAGGAGAGGGTGGCCGAGGTCGAAGAAGCCACCCTTGTCAAAGCTACGCAGATCATCCAGCAATGACCTTGTAGTTGTCTGCATGTCACCATTATTTCTCATCTTTTTCTGATATCAATTTCTTCGATCAATGCGTAAACCACCAGAATCACTGATCAAAAGTGAAAACTGTGTCTTGAAATCAGAATAGTCAGGTTTATACCAATATTCCCAACCGTCTGTGTGGCAAAGTAAGAAGAAAGATGACGATCGGGGTACTAATATTAAGGGGGAGTTTTGATTAGAGAGAACACGTGTCCGTGTTTCCATACGTACGTGTCTTGCTTCGGTAACGAGAACGCTAACTTCGTGGCGGCCATTCAGGATCAGGCTACGCCACGTGTCAATTGCACGGTTGCACCTTACCCAAATTATATTTGTTTCGGAGTATTTGACACATTGCAAAAATGCTATACGCAACCGGCCTGGGACCCCGGCGCGGCCTCGGCTTATACCATGTCAGTCTATTTAATTTACTTTAATTTATTTTAAGAAATTAATTTTTTTTTTTTGTTTGGGGGGAAGGGAATACGATGGAATCAAAAGTTCCTAAAAACACAAGGTTCTTCTTCCTTCGAACCTTTGAAACCCCATCCCGAACGTTGTCCACCGTCCACCATCTTCCCTCATCTTGCCCCATCACGAAACAGAGTCCACCGTCCACCATCGGCTTCGGGCCATCAAAATCCCAAAACCCCCATCCCGGAATGATCCCCGGCGTGACCTTCGAAGCATCACAAGACCTTCAAAAACCCATACCGACACAGAAGAGTCACCGTTTGATGCTTCGCCCCATCGGCTTCGAGCCATAAAAATCGTTGTCGTCGTGGTCAGCCAACAAAAACCCCCATCCTGGCAGTCCCGATCTACTCCCCATCAAAACCCTCAATCTATTTCTCCCCTTCGAAAACCCATACGGACACATCGTCACCGTTTGATGCTTCGCCCCATCGTCTTCGAGCACTCATCTGAGTCGTCGTGTTCAGCCAAGAAAGACCCCCATCCCGGCCTTGTGATGTACTCCCCATCGAACACCCACGAGCCCTAGAACACCCACGGCCTTGTGATGTACTCCCCATCGAACACCCACAAACCCTAGAAGAACCCGGAACCCTAGAACACCCACGGCCTTGTGATGTACTCCCCATCGAACACCCACGAACCCTAGAACACACACGAACCCTCTCAGAACCCGGAACCCTAGAACACCCACGAACACCCCCCCGTTTCGAAATTTTTTTTTCTTTTTTTCCGTTGGCCTGTGGGACCAAGGAACCAAAGAACTTGTGGGAGCGGCAGATTTGAAGCTCAGATTCGATAAATTTCTGTGGTACCCTTTTCTATACTGCATATTTAGAAGCTCAGATTTTATCGGGTATAGTTTTCGAAGGGTACCCTCTTGAGTTCTGTTCTGTATTGTTTATTGCATAGGAAAATAAAACTTGTTTAGTATAACCTGGCTTTGCAGGGGCCTCAGTATTCTCGGTGAAAATCATCTAAATGCTATCTTTGTTTGTTTGTAATCTGGTTTGCATCTTGAAAGTGGTAGCTGATTGCTGATTGTAACAAACTGGTAGCTGATTGTGTTTCGATTTTGTTTTCTTATCCAAGTAAATTTAGTTAGTTCAAATGGATGCCCTGTACTAATTGACCCTCCCTGTTCCGAGTCTTCACTGTATTCGAGTTTGTAGAAATTGTTTGGCTTTGTAAACAAAAACCATGGACACCCATTTCCATTTTATTGACTGGGTTAATTGTTTAGTATGCTTTCTATATATCTGCTCAGGCTTGGATGAAAACAAAAGGAACTAAAGCACTTCAGACAAAGCTTTTATAAACTTAGTATTTAGATCAATTGATTGATAATTTGTGAAACATATTTGAATAGAAGTATAACCATCACTTATTGAATGCCTCTATTAATGTTGAAGTAGATATTATTCGAGCAACACATGGTTGGGAGATTGACAATTTTGGCCTCTTTTTCTGTCGAGTTATTTTTTGTTGTGGGTTATGAAATGATTTTTTGGGATTGTATAAATCTTCTAATTCTGTTTCTATGTTTTTTGCATTTCTCTCATCATGTACTCACTGACAAGTACATGCACAGAAAACTCTTTTGAAAACTCTCTCCAAGTTAACTACTTTGTGATTTTGGGGGATCTAACAATGTCAGCATCATCAATTTCTTCCGCATCCTCTACTAAATGTTACTGTGAGGTTGAAGCCACGATGAGATATGCAAATACTGCAAGAAATCCAGGACGACCCTTCTTAGGGTGTCCAAAGTACAATACACAGGTAATCCATTTAAATTTCTACACAAGATACATTTTTTTAACATGGAAATTCTGTCTAAACTGAATCATCTAACATTTTTGGGCATTTGCTGCATTTGAGTAGGGATTACCATATTGCAAGTTTTTCAAATGGGTAGATAGAGATCAGATGGGAGAGCTTGAACTTCAAGAAATGACCATCCAAGCATTATTAAGGAAGCTGAAAGAACTTGAAAAAAAATTGCTTGATGTCGAGAAGAGGGAGATTGAGCTAGAAGGGAGGGTGGTTGAGATTGAAAATAGAGAAGCTGAAATCAGGCTCAGACGCACACAGCTTCCCCTTAGTGTTTGGGCATTTGCATTTTTTGTTGCATTCTATCTTGTAGTATCCAAGTAATTATTAACTAGTGTTTGTAAACCATCACTTATGTTGGCTTTGTGGCTTTGTACTCGACTTTTGCACTTGTATTGGACGTGCACTTCACGTAATATGAAGTGTTTGTAGTCAGTTTGTAGTCAACCGAAGTATTGGATGTAGAACTTAGTAGATGATGTATAAATCGCCCTTCTATTTGTGTCATTGAACTGATTGTTGACAAACTGGTCCACACACTTAAACAAAATGTTAAACGAATTTCAAACGAGAATGTCCTGACATATTCCATATGAATGTTCCAAACTAATTCATAACATTTCATATTGAAATATTAAAAAGAATTTTTCCAAGATAATGCCATTAACAATATTCATAACATTTCATATTGACATAGCGAAAAACCATATCTAGAAAAACTCCATCCCCCGATATAGTTTGGCATAACTGTAACCAAAACATTAATAACTCAATAACATCAACTAAAAATACTCTACTAAATGTCCTGAGTTTACATGTGGCTAAGTTTACATATGAACTCAATCTACCTACATGCATTAAATCCACAAAATGTTTTCCATCCAACTCTCTCATCCAAGCCACATAATATTTTCCATCCACAAGAATCTGCCCACATTCCCATACAAACGTCATGGATTACATTCAATCTTAAGAAATCTATTAACTCTAATAAAGGCCACCAATAATACAATAAAGTCCAGTAACCATAAACTAAAGTCCACAATATGTGATTAAAGGCCACAAAAAAATACATGAAAATGCCCATAAATCATTCCCTGCCTTGTGATCCATCCATGTCATTTCTATAAATCGCAAATACTTCAGATGGTGCTGATCCATCCAATCCAAACTGCATCTATAAAGAATTAAAACCCAAATATTAACGTCGTGTCGATAAATACAATCAAACGAAGAGGGAAAAATAATTCCACTTACACTTTCTTGACTCTGAATCACAGTTTCTCGGAGCTGGGATCCAGTAACATCAACATTGGGCATATCCATCTGAGTAATTCCAAATAAATTTCTGCAAGTGTCCACGGCTGGTATATCTCCTCCATCTCTCTAATAATCAACAAACAAGCAATATGTGATTAAATACTCATTAAGTACGCAGAGAGTAAAATATAAAATACACGCCACCCAATATTTATACCTCTTTACGTTTTCCTTTTGATGGTGCTTTCTTCGTCTTCGCCTTAGCTTTTCGCATGTCTATCTCCATCCTTGATGCTCTCCGCAAAGAGGGGAGTCTGCCTTTCCCGCGCACAACATGTGGACTGCGTACTTGACCAGAACCACTTCCTGTATTTGTCTCCTTTGCCGTACTACATGCATTGAAACCCGTTTGGGTCATCGATAGGGGTTCTTGGTTGGCATCATACAACTCAATCATTGCATATAACTTACTTTTTGCATCCTCAGTATGCGCTCTAGTCCCCGCTGCACGAGTAATCATTTGGTAACAAATATTCAATAATTCTGAATATCTATTAGAATCTGCCCGCTGTTCCCCTCCATCATAGCTACTATGGATTAATGTGTATCGTCGTTTAATATCCTTCCTCCATCGATCTAGAATGTATTTATCTGGAAAAACTTTTATCTCGTTAGATCTAAAAACAGCGTAAATGTGTCGACACAATATTCCCCTCATCTCAAATAATCCACATGAACACTTTGCAGTTGCATCTACCGTACTGAAAGCCACAGAATGTGTCACCGGCTTAGTGAACTCTTCCAAACGAATTTCATCTTCAACCCTATAAATGTGTAATGCACCATCACTCTCAAGTAACTTTGGATTCAAATCGATCATGCCAGTAACTTGCTTTTGAACTTCCTTGAACTTTGCATTCGTGTACAACTCTTGGAATCTCTTCTCAATCGGTGATCTAGAAATGCAGGGAATTGTGACACTAAATGAGTGGAAGTCTGCGGCATTTTCATTCTCAATTTTTTTCTTCAATGCGTTATCAAACTGGTCCACAAACTCTTTTAAATTTGTTTTAGCATGAACGTAACCATCAAAAAATGCATTCATGCTCTCACTCTGCTGCGTCGTACTCATTCCAGCCCAAAATGACTCTTTCAAAAATGCCGGTACCCAATGCTTACGGTCAACGTATAGGCTTCTCAACCATGCATTCTCTTGCAAGTTGTAACTGGTAATCAATTCATCCCAACACTTCTCAAACTCGTCCATAGATTGAGTGTCATACACGCACTTCATCAATTCATTTTTCATCTCATTTTTGTATGAAGCATATGAGCCAAGTTTCTCTGGAACTTTCTTTAATATATGCCACAGGCAAAATCTATGTTTCGTTTCTGGAAAAACAATAGCGATTGCATTTTTATCGCTCTATCCTGATCAGTGATAATAGCTTTCGGAGCTATACCATCCATACACTGCAGCCAGGTTTGGAATTACCAAACAAAAGTCTCAGTATCCTCGCTGGAAATCAAGCCTGCTCCCAACAAAATTGATTGCCCATGGTGGTTTACACCAACAAATGGGGCAAAGGGCATCCCATATCTATTCGTCAGGTAAGTGATGTCGAATGTGACCACGTCACCGAAATATTGGTAGGCTGCTCTACTACAGGGGTCTGCCCAGAAGACATTCTTTAACCTCCCATCATCATCTAAATCCATCAAAGCAAAGAACCCAGGATTTCTATACTGCATCCGCAAAAAATACTCATTAAGTGCTCCGGCACCACCAGCTCCAAGTCGTAAATGTCTTGCCTTATCGATATAATTACGACAATCATTTTCTAAAAATGGAAGGTTCTCGAATCCACCCGCACCAACAACAAGAGATCCGAAGCTCTTATTCATTCGGATTCCAGCCAAGTCATTTGTATCTAGGATTCTTTTTACCGATTCACTCACTTCTCTATTACATCGAAAGAAGCGAGATTTTTTTGGACTGAGGCCATGGTTATGGATATTATGAACTGTAGTCAATCGAAGCTTTCCATCAATTCTTAAGGCATTAATCTTTGCCTTACATTCAGTCTTCCCTGTTGGACGTGGGTTGGTGACATTCAATGTCCTATTCCGAGCCTTTCCACCCTGGGCACAAACAAGAGTGACATATCTAACACCCTCATCTTCTCCCCTCTCAGTCCTTTTCGTCATCACCCCAAAGCCACATTTCTTACCATATTGCTTATAATAACTCAATAAATCTTCAAAGGAATTAAACTCCATCCCCTTGCTTGGCTCCTCAACCATATCATTCTCATCCATTACCACATTCTGAGATGTCCCAGCACTACAATCTACCTCTGTTTCCCGTGTATTCAGGTAATCCTCAGTACTTTCTTCAACTCTTGGAGAATCACATTGCACTTCAGTTTCCCCACCATCAGGGCTATTATCTTTTGTACCTTTATAGTTGCTTGTAGCAAAGCTTGTACTGATGTGAGGAGTCGAACTTTCCATGCCATCTTGAAATGGGTATTGGTTGCCAACATTATATGGTAGAAAAGCCGGTGACCACGCAGGCACCGATCCAAAGTACCCAGGCATGTCATTTGGAATGTTTGGACTAGTTGATGGTATGCCCTAACATATGAATACAACATCTTGTTAATGACGTAACTTTCTAATAAATAAAAACTCATTAAAGTCCAAATATTTTTCTATTGATATATACCACAAATGAGGTGTTTGAGCTGCCAGGTGTAAGGGAGGGTGGTTGTTCTTTCTTGTTTCCCATGCTGAAAAGAAGACAAATGCAACTCAATTTATATCTTATCATAGAATAAGAGTATCAATACATTCAAGCCAAAAAAATTAATACAATTTTTATAAATTGTGGTACAAGTTAAAAATTGTAACACACATATTTGTTACAAAATATGTTGGTAGGCTGGTAAATATATGCATACAAGATATTAGATATGAAATATCAGTACATATGAAAAAATTGGCCATTAACATATGGGTATTTTATAAAAGTAATAAATATAAAATAAAATCATCCGTATATTGTATTACTATAAATATTCTAATTTATATTTATTATCTCATTTACACTTAACTCAAACAAAATAATCCAACCCAGTAAACACTTATCCATAAATAATACTTCATCAATATCTTGATTCCTTTGGGAAATTAAATTTCATTTTTCAAGTTTCCTAACCAATCTGTTTTTTTTTTTATATATAAGTAAAATAGAGTTTTCAAAACCCCCAGTTCAAAAGCAACCAATTCATTCTCCTTTCTTCATCATGAGAGGTCCAGCATATGATGTCAAACACTGCTGAAAAAGTCCACACTGCTGAACCTATTTTATACCTCTTAAAATAGGTTCAACATATTCATTGAAGTTGGAAATCCATTACTAAATCAACCAGGCAAAGTAAATGCACTTGACTGATTGTCAAATAGGAATTTCCTATAAATGGAGTCTTTATGTTTTAACTCAAATTGCTGGCCATAGCATTTTTGTTTTGGAATATTCACACTTAATTAACTCAAACACAAGGAAACAAACCCAGTACAACATACACAATAATCCAACCAGGTTTGATAAATTCGTGTAAATAGAAATCCAACATGTCTATCCAACGCACTGATAAATTAGTGTTATAATAATTGAACACTACAAAAACCACAAACAGAGCCACCCACCAGCCACAAACGTGGACTTTGTATGAACTTATCACTATAACAAAATTGCCATGAATTCAAGACAAAATTACAGAACAAACCAACGGCAAGCACAGATGCTGCCGACAACCAAAAACAGAGAAGGCCGACAACCAAAACAGAAGGCCGACCGTCGATGGTTGAACACCTAAGTTACTTACGCGACGGTGACAGATCTGGAAGCTGGGAGGCGTTTACGGCATGAACCACGGCGACCAAAGCCGGCTGAAGACGGAGACGAAATACGGCTTTGCTCGGCGACCGAACCCGGGGGAATCTCAGATCTCCTCTAACGTTGACTGATTTCTCTCCTCTCCTCCAGTCCAAAATGCTCAAAATGCCACTCGTACTCGTTTCCCCCCTCTTTCTGTTCTGCTTTTTTTTTTTTACTTGCTCAGCTGACGTGGCATATGCATATGCCACGTCAGCCGGGGACGCAACCCCGGTGGTACGTAGAAGAACTGTTGACATTGACTAATGCAATTTTTAACTTATTAATGGTAGTAAATAAATTCAGCAGTGTATTTAACGTCAAACTTCTTTAAATCTCATAAGAATTTTATATTTCAATTTTTATGAGATCCAATCACTTGTCAGGCATTTGTAGGCATGTAGATCAACGTTTATAATAAAGTTATGCTATATATAATTATTCTTATATATTCTTTACACACTCTATTGATCTAATTGACCAAACAGTTAGTTATATTAAAAAAATATTATATAACCAACACATTAGTGGAATACATAATAACCGAACATAAGATTTTTGCTTATAATATGGATGTCAGTCATGAATTAATTAAAGCTTAAAGAGTGTTGTAGCATAAATAGTTTTAGGTAGCTAGCTGGGTATACAAATGACGCAAAATAAAGATCCAAAATATCATTCGGGGATTAGAAGCAGCAGCAAATAGAATCATTACAGAGAGCGCGCGCAGCAGTACAACAAAAGGGGCCTTTAAATGATGATCCCATCTTTGATCTGGTACACTATTAAGTACAAGTCAAACCTCTCTGCTCTATTATCAAAAGTCAATTCAGCATGAAAGAAATGAGAATCAATGCCACTTTTACTACGAATTTAGAAACTAGTGTAGGAACATTTGAGGACCCTTCAATCAATCAAAAGTGTTCAAAATCTAATTTACAGTACTCTATAATGAGTTTCACTACTAGTACATATGGAAAACTTTGCCCTCTAACCAACTAGCTAGACCACCTCTATTACAACCCACACCCACCACAGAACTCCCCCCCCCCACCCCCCCCCCCAAACAAAAAAAAACAAAAAAAAACTATGCAAGGCAGACATTGGTGCCCTCTTTATCATATTGTTCACATAGCTAAAAGAGTGGACTAACAAAACAAAGGGTATTGGAATAAAACATTAAAGGGAGGAAAAAAAGGAAAACATGTGAGATAATTGGGGGAAAAATAGTGCCGATAAATGTGGTACAAAAGAGAATTGCTAGGCTCAAAGCATCAGAAAGACCAAGAGAAGAGGGAGAACGGGCGGGCCCACATTGTCGTATAGATTGCCTTTCTCCTCTAAATAGTGCTATACAGTATACCCCAGAATCATCAACGTAAAGCCCCCAAACAAATTCATCCCCACTTGCTCATTTCTTCTCTTTCAAAGTGCATTGTTACTTCGGTAGCCCCACAGCCACTCCACCACCAAGCACATCCACGACAGAAGAAAACAGAACAAATGCAACCCCGAATAAATTAGGATCCACTTACAGCCATTTCTGGTGAGGATTTTGGTGGTATTAATGGAGAGTCTTCTCCACCTAACTGTCTATTGTCAGCAGCACTATGCAATCGATCAGAACATATTTTAGAAGCAGCAGCTTCCTTCCCTCCATGGTTCTCATCTGAAGTGGTGCTGTAATTGGAATTGCTTCTGTCCGTGTCCAGTTTATTCTCCTCATGATTTTCTTCACCAGAACTTTGGGTCGTCCCATCAGCTGTATGAGCCATCAAGTGCATGGTGCTAGCAGTTTTCTTACTAGGTAACACTGCCTGGCTTAGTGTTGAGCACAAAGCAGCAAATACATTATCTTTCGACTTGGAATTTTTTCCAATCCGCTGCTTCTTCCACACCTCAGGCGTGTTGTCTGTGGATGCCAGTTTCCGCTTCAACCTAAGAGATTCCATTGTTCCTTCATCTTCATCAGAGGTTTCTGGCTGCTTCCTTGGAGGAGGTCTGTAGTCTTCATCATCCTCATCATCATCATAATCAACCAGTCCACCAGATCTAGGACTGCAAAAGTTGACATAAATCAAGACAAAAGCAGAGGGTTGGTAGAAAATGTACTCTGACACGTCTTACTCAATTTTCTAGGGTGAAATTATTTCTTTTACCTTGAGGGCTGGTAACTTGGAGTAACTCCATTGGATAAAACAGGTTGAGACTCTACTTTTTGGGGTTGTGATATTGATGCAGATGCCGTATCTTCTTCATCACTGACTCGAGCATCCAAATTAAGAGGCTATGGTTAGAAATCATGTAAAAGAATTTTTCCAAAACATATTTCTTATACATACCTGTCCTCGTTGAAATAATCTTCCTCTTCTTTCTCCAAAGCACGCTCATCAACTCGTTTTCTGGGGTCTGATACATTACAAGTGCCTTTTGTTCCACTGTTCTCCAGGGACTACAAAGACAGTGGTGAGATCCATAAAAAGGTTGAAAAAAAATTGAGGAAGTAAAAATCAAGCAAGATTGGGAAAATACCTGCTCGTATTTAACTTTTAGTCCATGAATGGAAGCCAAGTACTCAAATTCAACCAACTGGTTCCAAAATGTATCAACTATATATTTAAGCAATGATTTAAGGTTTTCCTGAACGACATGAGATCATCAGATGAGAATTACCTCCAGACATATCTAAAATCCAAATGCAAAGAGATATTAAAAAATGAGCACCTTTCGAATGTACTCAAAAAGTTCTAAAACTGCCGAGTTGAGCAGATTGTAACGGCTACCATTACCAACAAAGGCATCCACAATTGGTTTGAGAAGGTTATTCTTGACAATATGATTTATCAGATGCTCATCCTGCATATAATCATAGTTTGAGTTGTTATTCGCTCTGCCCAGAAGAAATGCAAATCAATTGGAAAATCCCAAACAAAATAAGAAGAGTTAAGACTAGTGCAATGCAGGACAACAATTAACGTTATACAATTACTACATCTCTGAAATACTAATGTTACTATGTCCCCCGAATACACAAGTTTGCAAGGGCTTATAAATATATGCACAGGTATTGAGATTGAGATACAAGCGATGTCCAGTTGGCATGTTGGAATTGTATATGAGAGATGTCTACCCCGCAATTTCCATAAGTAACTAGTTGGCTATTAAAAGTACAAATGCAAGATATTCATCACTATAGTGATCTCAAATAACACCACCAGCACTAACCCAGCAGAGCCCACGTGGTAAGCAGAAACGCAGAAGCAAATGATCCACTGTCTCCCATCATTCTTACACATGTAGCACCAGCAACAATAAAGTGCCTCTTAATCAAATTTTTGGCTGTTAATAATTCTCTACCAAGCTTAAAAAATAAATTCCATCACATTATTCAATAATAAAGATGTATTTACTTACATGGCGGGATAGAATAGTGCGTACAAATCGAACAGCAGCAACAACTAGGTATTTTTCCCTTCTTTGCATAACCAACAAAACTTTATCTACCGCATTATTAAGGAGAAAATTACACCTGCATACATTAAAAAAAAAAAAACAAACAAACAAACCCACACATTTACATCTTAAATGTCCATGGCAAAATTTCAATTCTTACTGATTGCACGGAAGGCATCGAAATATTACTTTATTCTATATGGATGGTGCAGAACACAAAAGCATAGTAATTCACAAATGTTTGACAGTATTTCAGGCTTCGTGCCATTTTGATTTCCAATTCTTTCACCAGATCCCACAGAATTATCGCTTGATTGAGCTACACCTTCTGAAGGACAAGATGCCGCTATAACATCTATTAGTTGACCCAAATGCTTCTCATAGAAAATCTCAACAATAGTATCTCTCTGCAAACAAACAGCAAGATCAGAAACTCAATAACATAGATACATACATTTGAAATTTTGAATCTATTTAAAATGAAGAAATAGAAACGAAATTCCTCTTACACGACACAGCATAAATATAATGAAGTACAAATCAACATTCAAAATACCATGCCTCTATCAATACACTCAAAACTGTTTTTTTTTTTTTTTTTTTTTACAAGTATCAATACACTCAAAACTGTTCTGCAAGGTTATTACAAAATAACTGTGAAACTGTATGATTGCATGTGTTTTTGGAGAGAGAGAGATGGAAAATCAGTGCCATATTTTAGGTGAAAGTCTTTATTTTCCGGACTGGGTTGGTTTCACAAATCTTTAAAACTCATCCCGTCTCATCTTATCTCAACATCCAAACACCATTCAAACACAAACATTTTTCAATGTCAAATTTTCAACATTTTCATCTAATCATTACAATTTTCCCAAACTTTCATACAAAACACAAGCAATTCAACCTTTTCAAATCCCAAAATAAAAATAATATTAAAAAATTATTTTCTAAGCCTCTTTTAACTTTATAAGTTTTTTATTCAACTTTTTCTCTCTCCTTTCCCGAAACCCCATAAAAATCATAACTCAAACCATTTCACTACTATTCACAAATCATCTCACTACTATTCACATATTTCTCATCTCATCGATGAGTTCTTTTTGGAATCAAGATCTAAAGGCTCAAGCTGATTCTTGCTATCTCTCTCTGTTCTTTTCTTTATTTTATTTTATTTTTTTGTTGGGGGGCGCCTTATTGCCAATAGATTCATATTTCCATGCTTAAGATCGGGTTGTTACAACGATATGAAGTAGAGCTAGAATATATGAGAAGGCAGAAACACAACTAAACATTATTTCAATCTCGGAACAAAAGCCTCATTCAGAAATAGTTAATTGAAAGAAATATAAAAGAATGAGCGATCAAGGCAAGCACCTGTGCTCCAGACAATGTGTACGAGTCCAGTAAACTGCGAAGAATTTCAAGAAATTGGCAGTTCATATCCTCCCCAAAATCTGTGATCATTCCTTTAACCTATACATCAAGCAACAGTACAAAATTGGTTGGCAAACATGTGTCTTCCAAGAAGAAGATTTACTGCCATGTAAGTTTTTACGGTTTCAAAAATATTCAATGCCTTGCACATGCACATGAAGTTGTAGAAAGTAGAGATCAAATACTGTTCCATTATGGCAAAGTAGGCAGACAACTTTTCAAGACAATTGTTACTATTAATCTAGAAAACTGTTTGAACACGATTACCATATTGAATGACAATATGTAATTTATGACCGCCCAATCTTGGGAAAAGAGTTGCATGTCTGAAGGTTAAAAGCACTATAACTAGTGCTTTGATCAATTTTCAGTTAGCTGGCTAGAAGAGGATGTAGTCCGAAGGTGATAGGATTACTTTGATCAAGGAAACTATGTCTAATTTGCCTATACATATTTCATTTCTACTTTTCTGCTTCCTTTTAGTGTGGCCAACCGCCAAGAGAAGCTGCAACTGGAATTCCATTGGTGAATTAGGTGAACAGATAAAATATCACCTGGTAAGCTAGGCAGGATATGTTCTCTAATCTCTGAGGGTAGGTTGGGAGTACGAAACTGCTCTTGTCTACTCATACACTCTTGGGGAGGTGGCTTTGACACTATCAGAATGAGAAAGAGACACCAAGGAAAGCAGTAGTAGATTCTAAATTCATCATGGGGCTGGTGGTGTTTGAATGAGATCCAACAGCCAAATGGGCTGGAATTATGGAAGAACATAAGAAAAGGTTATGGGAAGTTTTCTAACCATACTAGATTTGAGATGAAAGATAGATCCAGGAATAGATTTTGGCATGATTTGTGGGGCAGAAAAAGGACTCCCATGGAATGTTTCTTGGATGTTTACAATGTAGCTTGTGCTTAGGATGCTTCTATGGCTGATCACTTGCAGATCACTAGTTGATCCCATCGGTAAAATGTCAGTTTTATCAGTGCAGCTCATGACTTGGAGATAGATGTCTTTACTGCATTCTTTAAACTATTGTATTCCCATAGTTTGAGATGAGGAGGTGAAGACACGCTTCTTTATGCCCCTTTCAAGGGAGCGATATTAGTATTCATTCTTTCTATAATGTCCTTATTCCTCATGATGATAATCCCTTCCCTTGAAAGAGTATTTGGTAGACTAAACTCTCTTAGAATTGTGTCTTTTTGCTTAGACAGCCTCCATGGGAGATATTCTAACCATAGAAAAAAGACACCTCATCGTGACTGATTGGTGTTTCATGCATAAAACTGGCAAGACCACCAATCATATTTTAATCTAGTGCCTTGTGGACTGACTTCTTCAGTCAGGATCGTTTGGCTCGAGTCATGCCTAGAAGGATGGAACTTTTTTACTCCTGAAGAGGATTAGGAGGCAGCCCATAATTGCAGCAGTGTAAAAGATGGTTCCTACTTGCCTCATACAGTGTATTTAGAAATGAAAATTTTTAAGGACACTTAAAAAACCTGCTACAGAACTACCAATCAGAGGCAAAAATACGATAAACAGATAGATAATTTTGAGTGTGATCAGAAAGCCAAAAATCAAACAATGCTCCCTTCCAAGGGACAGCTTCTATAGACTTTAATGGGCTTAACTTTCACGGTTTTCTTGTATCTTTTTCTCTCTTGTATACATAGTGTAGTTAGGTAGTGCATTTTGCGTTTTTTAATGAAGTTTAGATATCGCAAAACACTCGGAATTTGATGGGTGGGCATCATGAAGGAAGGGTAGTAAGCACTTGGGAGGAAGAGATGGTGCAACAAAAGCCATAACATTTGAAGCATGGAAAGAAGTCTTTATATTAATAGAATTCTCAGGTATGTAACAATCACTTTGGTATGCAATCTTAAAAGCTTATTTCATATTAACATGCCCCATCTTTATCCATCTCTTTTTTTTTTTTTTCTTTTTCTTAATTACTGTGAAACCATTTAGCTGTCAGAACATTAATGCTGCCCCACTCTTAAACGTTGAATATTTTGCTTACAGAGTGAAGCGATCTGTATGTGAAAAAATGTGATCTATGTGCAAGTTCTATAAGCAAAAACCTGATGCTATGCATACCAAGAGTCCCAGAAGTAGAACTCCTTCCTGCCGAACAACATAAGAACGAAGAAGGTTTGGATCCTGATTCAAGAAGAGAATGAGGATATCTGTCCTGCATCCACTAACATGACTTATTGTTAGGACGGTGATTATTCTCTGGACTAGAAGGATAAATGTTTACACATAAAGCACAAAAAGATAATAGACAGATGGTACGTATTCATCATTATTACCCAGTTAATACAAGCTTTTTGTCTTCACTCTGCAAAGCATCAGCCACAATGTCAAAGATGCCTTCATTCATGAGATCCCTGCAAAAATTTTAGACTTTGGCTCTTAGAAACAAATACAGTACTGGAACAAAGATGAACTCAGCAGCAATCTTTTTCAAAACAAAGGATTAGCTACTGACACTACAAGGTCTATATCAACAAGGATAATTAATTGCAGAAAGAACATAAATAGCATACCTAAATAGCCGGAGCTGCTGGACCATCTGCAGGCTCTTGCTTAAACTACAAAACTCATGCAAGAAATATACCTGTTTCATAAAATAAAAGGCACGGTTGGCACTGGGTACTTGAAACAACAAGACCCACCACCATTACCAAGAGGCACTCCATAAAATGACCCACTCTCTCCAATATAAAACCAATTAAAAACCAGAGGAGAAAACCAGCTCACATCAAAAGAAAAAGGAAGTGGCAAAGAATGAGCGCCTAGTCCAAGATCTATATATAAACTCTCAATCTCATCACCATCCTGAATTTGCAGAAACAATAAGATGACCAAAACATGAACGACACTAATGTTCAAACAGCCTATTAAAAGGGCATTAGTAACAGGACTAACTACATATTCAACAGAAAAAAATAGCTGAAAAAACTGCAACCTCCAATCTGTTCGAAACAGAACATTAATATGACAGCAAGATTAGAAAACAGAAAGAAGTCGATAATCCTAAGAGTGATTGTAGCAATAAAGGACTATACATCCATGTCAGAATTGCAATCAAACTAGCATGCTAAAGAAAGGCAAATGGACGTATGTACTTCAGGCTAAAATGTTACCAATTTTTTCTTAGATTCCACAGAGATGGAGGGCGATCTCAAACTAGCAAACAATTCCTGAATAAAGGTACTATCATCCTTTAACAAAGAAACAACCTACAACAGAATAACACAATTAGAGGCAAAATAACATATTACTCAACTTTCTTAAAAAAAAAAATAATTTTTCAAATCTTACAATGGCATTGTTTGCATGAATTATCGAATTGAGATTTGCAACCGTCACCTCATCCACTATTCGAGTCAACACAACATCCTAAAAGAAGTAATACAAGAGTATTGGTAAAAGTAAAAGTTTCATCACAAACAGGCTATTGACCAAGGGTTATCGTTAACAATTTTTTTCACTAAGTTTTATCGTTAACAATTCAAACCTTCAAATAACCAACTCTGTATGTTTGGTGTATCTTTGACAGAACTAGAGGATCTTTAATTGGTATGGCCTACAAAAAAGAAAAAAAATCCACAAATTAGCAAGCAAAAGCAACTTGCTTCCATCCAGCCATCTCAACCTCCTCCCCAAAAAAAAGAAAAAAGAAGAGAACCAGCTACCCAAGGCATTACCTCCTTGTAGACAACATGCTCTTTTAAAAATCTACGATGATGTTGGATATGAGGGACCTCTGGATCATCTGCAAATTACATTTTGAATGCTTAATGAATGATAAAAATTAAACCTTCAGCCCAGACCATCGATTCCATGTAGCTGTGCATCAAGAATGTACAACTATGAAATAACTTTAAAAAAAAGCAAAAGGGAAATAGCCTTAAAAAAGAGAGTTTTAAAATCTAGGATTATTAGATGTGATCCTAATGTCCAATATATCCGTTAAAAAGTGCATTGGGAAGCATAAATGTAAAAAATAGATTGAACTCAAGATCATGTTAAAAAGCTATAAGGCACGTTCTATATGCAAAAACTAAAAATTTATAAATTATTAAAGGCATTGCCCATGCCACATTTGTTGTTGTTCATGCTAGTATAACGGAAGCTACAAATTTTTTTAAAAGTAATGTAAACCAACTAACAAGGATAATGATAGACTTACTACTTCCTACCATCCGTTTATTACTCTTTTTATTTTTATAATTTTTTATTTTTTATTTTTTAAGTTTACTTAATGGTTAAGAAAGTGACTATTAGTGAAGTTGTATATTTTTTAATATTAAACACCATGAATAAGAAATAAACAGTTTTTTTACAAGTATTGTTCCAACACCAACTCATTACTCATTGATTACATTATCACCAAAACAGCTTATGCAAAAAAAAAAAAAATCCCAAACCTTTCAAAATTATACATTTAATGATACTGAGTGGCACAAGGCAGAGAGAGAGAGAGAGAGAGAGAAAGAATCAAGAAACAAATCCATCTAAAACCATAGCCCAAGTACACAAGATGTATACAAGAGAAACACCTATCTAGGATTTACAACCAATATAAAAAAATCTTCAAAGATCTTGTTAAAGAGGCCCTCAGGGTAATCCCCAGATTGCTGCTATGTGGAAAATGATTCCTTTATATCTCATGTGGTGCATTTGGCTTCAAAAGATTGGCAGAAGCTTTGAAGACCGGGATTGCTCTTTGGATGAACAGATGTTTCTTTTCCACACCTTATTTCTGTGGGCTTTTGCTATTTCTCAATGGGGCTAGTTTTCATGACTTTCTAGTATACATTTCTAGCTCAAAACTTGTAACTAGGTTCTCTTTTGTATACTTCATGTGTACTTGCGCTACACCTATTTATTTGATTCAATAAAACTTTATTTTCCTTTAAAAAAAAAACAAAAAAACAAAAGTCTTCAAAGCTTTATATCATTCCTCTCCCTCCAAATGCACCACGATAGACATGGGATCATCTTCCATATTGCTGCCACTTGTAGATCACCTTGTAAACCCCTCCAACTTGCTAGAAAATCCACCAATTTTCTAGGCATCACCCATGCTAATCCCACTCTATCAAAATAGTTGTTCTATAAGTTCCTAGCACAATGAAGTAACAAATGAACTACCATTTCCCCATTTTCTTGCTGCAGCACCAATGTACCACAACGGTCAAATCTTTCCTTTTTTCTTGTTCTGATAATCAAAAGAAAGCATAGGCATTATACTGCAAATATGCCTACTAAGATGTTACCTTAGATTCTTATAGCGAGAATCTTCCCCAAGGAAGCTTTCGAAAAAACAGAAACTGCTTTCAGAGGTGCTTAGTCTTCCAAATGTGCCTCCAAGGAAATGCAGTAGTTCCTTTAATACTAAGAAGCTGGTAAATGATCAAACAGCAAACCTTCCCTTTTTTAAAGGGCAACAAATGATCTTGTCTGCATTACCAACTGGTACTCTTGTAGAATACAGTAAGGTAAAGAATTTTGTAATGGTTCCACTTCCCAATCTCGTGCTGCTCTAGAAAAACAGACATTCCATTATGGTGGCCCACTAAATAATTCCAAGAGGTCAACTATTGAAGCTTCCTTCACCCACACAATCTCAAACACTACTGGGAAGTTTTCTCTGAGGCTCCAATCTCCATACCATGGATCATACCAAAATTAATACCGTAATCCATTACCCACCTCAAATCGAGTGGTCTATAGAAAACCCCCATCATTTTCTTATTTACTTCCACAACCCCACCCCATGTGGTCCATGCACCTTTTCAAGCACCAATCAGCCCATGCCCCACCAAACTTTGATTCTACAATTTCAATCTATAAAGCTTCCCTTTCTTGTTGATATCGCCACAACCATTTCCCCAAAAATTTGGTTGAAAACGAACAAATTACAAACTCCCAACCCTCCCTTGAAAATCGGCGTACATATACCTTTGCCCAATTCACCAGAGGAATTTAAAATTTTCACCCAGCCCTCTCCATAAGGAATCATGTTCCAGCTTCTCAATACGGTTAGCCACCTTTGTGAGCAGTGAGGATGAAGAGAGGAATGTGATCAATTAGATAGGGTGCTTTTAATCAAGGTAATTATGCTGCTTTAGACAATATATCCTTTTCCAACTAAGCAATCTTTACTCTATTGCTTTTAAGGTAATTATGCAGCTTTAGACAATATATCTTTTTCCAACTAAACAGTCTTTACTCTATTGTTTCAGTCATGCCATCCCATACACCTGCAGTCTTAAAAGAAGCACCCAAGTGTAGGCCGAGGTATTTCATAGGCAAGGAGGATACCATGGATACACCTAACTACAAAGAGAGAAAAGATCAAGAAAATTCTGAAAACTAAAGCTAGAAGAACATAATCTTAAAGCAATCCACGAATAAAGAGATCTAAAGAAGAAATCCTTCAGCCCCTCCACGGTCTTCTCACGATCCTCAAAACTTAGGTCATTTCTCTCCCTCCAAAGGCACCACATTGGGCAAACAATTGGGATAATTTTCTACAAGGTTTCACTGTCTTAGCTGCCAAAATGACCTGTGCAACAAATGAAAAGATCATCATCCGCTGAGGCATGACCCAATCCAATTAAAGTTGATTTCCATGAAGCACTAGCTACTTCATAGAGTAGCAACAAATGATCCACCGATTCCCTATCTCTCTCGCACATACAACATCAATTTATCAACATAACCTATCAAGTAAAAGGATTTCCATAATGTTGCCATCTGAGCAAAGAAATGGGGCTCTCAAGGGAAACTTACCCCACCAAATATACTTCCATGGGAATGAAAGCTTTTGAGGGCAGATAGCAAACATTACCCTCTTGATGGGAGCCTTACTCCACCAAATATCTCTATAAATTGCATAGTGAGGTTGATTTAAACCTAATGAATAGGGCTTTGGCTTGCCCATTTGCCTGTTTTGGATAAATTTGCCCCAACTCCTTTTTGGGTTGAGCTCTCCCCATTGGTCTTGAAATGGTAATTGCTTTTTTTTTTATATAAGTAAAATAAATTATATTATCAAAAGAAGGCAAAAGCCTGATAAAAAGATTAGAGACCACATCTAGGTATGAACAATGGATATAAGGAACTCATGTAGCCCCAAACCATTGAAATCAACCGCTAAGGTCCATGTACAAAGAGTTCTAAAGAAAAAAAATTTCAATTCCTCCAACGATCTCTCTTTTTCGTCGAACGTCCTGTCATTGCGCTCTCTCCATAGACACCACATGATGCATATAGGGATCATCTTCCATACTGCTTTTATCTGTTGATTTCCTCTCATATTTTTCCAACCGGCCAATACCCCAACCACCGTCTCCGGCATAGCCCAAGCCAAGTCCATTCTACCAAGTACCTCATTCCATAGCCTACTCGCTACCTCACAGTGTATTAAGAGATGGTTCACCGATTCACCTCCCTTTCTACACATGCAACACCAATCTGTGATGATCACCCTGCGCTTCCTCAAATTATCAGTTGTGAGAATCTTACCCAATGCTGCAGTCCACACAAAAAATGCTGCTTTGGGTGGCGCCTTATGTCTCCATATCTTTCGCCATGGGAACTGAATAGGTGTCTCTTGGGAAAGAGACTTATAAAAAGAGCGCATCGAAAAAGTACCTTTAACTGTAGGTATCCACCATAAACTATCCTGTGAATTATCCGGTTTAGTAGCATACAAAAGGCTATAAAAGGCTTCAATACTGCTCATCTCCCAATCTTGTGCCGCCCTACTGAATATGATATTCCATTGAATTTGTTCCCCTAATCTTTCCAGTACATCTGCTACTGAGGCATCAATATCTCTTGCAACTCTGAAAAGCGAAGGAAAAGATTCCTTTAGTGTCACATGATCACACCAAGTATCGTACCAAAACTTAATACGGGTTCCTCCTCCTAAACGGATTCGGGAATAGCGAATGAAGACCTCCCACCCTTTTCTTATATGTAACCACAAACCCACTCCATGCGCTTCTCTCACTTCTTTTGTACACACCCCCCCCCCCCAATAGGCCCCCATATTTGCTCTCTATAACCGTCTTCCACAAGGCTTCAGGTTCCTTGTGATATCTCCACAGCCATTTGCCTAGTAACGCCCGATTGAAAGTTCTCACATCTCTAATGCCCAAGCCCCCATTCAAGATAGGGCTACATACTTTGTCCCACCTAACAATGTGAAATTTTTGTTTTGCGCCTATTCCACCCCACAAGAAATCCCTTTGAAGTTTCTCCAACCGAAGTGCAACATTTGCTGAATGGTAATTTCTTTAGAAACCAACGAGCTGCCAAAAGACTAGCACACACAGCCCTAAAGCATTTTCCATCTTTCCAATTAAAAGAACGTATCTTCTCTCAAGTTTTCCATATGGTTCATAAACGTACAAAGGGTGGCAACAAATGCTCTCACCAGACACCATTTCTAAGCTGAAATTGCCCTCATTCTTTCAATAGTTTTTGCAACTTTGCAGCAGATATGCTCAGCTTTTAAGCAACTCAAGCTTCCTTCTCCAATCCTTGATATGCCTCTGCTGGATTTGGTGGTTGACAGAATCACCCCACCTCTGGAAACTATTCAGCAACCTCTTGAGGCTTTTGAAATTCTGCATGTTGAAGCCCAATGTCATAGAGCGATGCTTTGCACATTCATTGGCAAGACTTTCCTATCTATACCCTCAGGAATCACTAGAAAGCCTCTATAAATACTCCACCATAATTCACGAGGCAAGATATTGGCCATGAACATTGGAGCAACATTGGGCAAGAAATACTATAGATCTTACATGGGACAACATCACAAATTCCACCTTCCTCTCCACCTGTGGCAAAGCCTCCATCTTAGCCAACAACCACCGTACACTAAATCTACCAAGAGAAATTGACCTCACCACCTCTCTACTTATCTCAAAACTCTCAGGACAATGAGTTGTATATGCCTCAGCTCGTAGCTTAAAGACCTTAAAACTCCACACAAACGCGCACAAAAAGAAGGAAAAATAAAAAAATAAAAAAATAAAAAAATAAAAAAAAGAAAAGAAGAAGAAAAGAAACCTTGAGAAGTCTCATTTTCTCAATCCACATACAATCCAAAGAGATCCACGAAGAGGAAGAAACAATACAGAAACGAAGGAAATTACTGATGCAAATTAAATCAAACCCAAATGAACGGAAACGGTCAAATGGCAAGAGAGAGAGAGGATCCTAACGTGATGGGTGTATAAAAAAGCAATCAATTAAATAACAGTAACAACTAAACTACAAAGCTTAAATATTGATTATTTATGCTAACGTGAAACAATACCATAAACTATTATAAACCAGCAATGAAACTTACACTCCAATGAACCAATAATCTCCATGATCAATTCGTCACCAAATATCTTCTCAAAGATCTGAGGACTATTGAGCAAAACTACAAATGACCAGACACAAGTCAGTCAGTATTGATGAAGGATACATATTTAAATAGCACATAACAAGGACATAATGGTGGAATCAAAAGCATTACTTACTAATCCCTTTGACTATTTTGTATATCATGTGAAGCCCATCAATGTTTTCCAAGTCTTCACAGACTACAAACAGATCCATCAGCTTTCGGAAAAATTCTTGCTGCATCAAAAAAAAAATATATTAAAAAAGATCAAGAAGAAATTTGAAAAGTGCACCTTCTACAAACTAATAAAGGAAGAAAATTTTCTAGATTAGAAAAATATGGTCAAAGTACAAGGCCTGAATGATGAAATGCATAAATATGCATTGTAAGCTTGTTATGGAACTAAGATATGACAACAATGGAAATTAAAAGACTATAACTGACTTGCCTTTAACATGTACAATTGATCAAGATGCTTAGTTAAAAATACACATTGGGACTAACTTAAATGGGCAAGATCACACTACCTACAAGAAGATGATACAACACTCACATCATTCAAAATTAGCTCTGTCAGCCGCATCTGATCAGCAATGCCACTCTCAACCACAGTCTGCAAAACAAAGATAGGTTAGTTTTATTCAATGCTTCATATCACTAAACTAGCACGCTCAAGCAATGCTCTTGTATATGTCCAGTATACTTGGTCTTTCTTATGATTAATCAAATTTTGTTTCCCAAAAAAAAAAAAAAATTCAATTCGATGCTTCTATAAGTAGGTGGACGTGTAAGCATTTTTAAAGAAATATACAAGCAAGAATTTTTTTTTTTTTTTTTTTTTTTTTTTTTTTTTTTTTTTTTTTTTTTTTTTTTTTGTTATAAGTACATCAAACAAGAAATTGATGCTACAATGAAAAGAAAAGGATCCAGCAAAACTTCATTCTAAATACTTGTGCTACCAAAATATACATAAATAGTTGTGCAAATAACAATGCAACCAAAGCACATTAACATTTCTAACATGCATTGTGCAAAGTATTAGACAAGATTTGACGTGTAAATTTTTTTATTAACAGTAAATATGAATTTTATTAATGAGGACTGGGCAAGTACACCGAATGTACACAAGAGTAACACCTTAGCATGAGTGACTAGGGATACTCAGACCATTGAAGAAGGCAGCGTTTGGTTACCAAGCCTAGCCCAACTCAACTCAACTCATCTAATCATTACAACTTTCCCAACTTCTAACACAAAATATAATAAACAATTCAACTTTTTCAAATCCCAATTCAACTTTTTCAAATCCCAAAATAATAATAATATTAAAAAATAATATTTTCAACTTTCATCTCAACTCAACCCACTATCCAAACCGGTTAATACAATCGACCAGTGGAACAAGTGTTAAAAAAGAAAACTCTAAGCTCAACCATGGAAAGCTCGCAATCTTCAAAGCTTCTATCGTTCCTCTCCCTCCAAAGACACCACCATAGGCAAATGGAGAGACCATCTTCCATATGGCTGAGATTTGCAAGTCCCACGCAAGCCCCTCCAACTTGCTAGAAAACCAACTACCTTTCTCGACATCACCCATGCTACCCCCCATTGTAGCAAAGAATTCATTCCAAAAGGTCATGGCCACCTCACAATGAAGAAGTAAATGATCCACGGTCTCCCCACTCTTTTTGTACATGCAACACCACTCCACTATGATGATCCGGCGTTTTGTAGGCTGTCAAATGTAAGGATCTTCCCCAAGCAAACTGTCCATACAAAGAAAGCTGCTTTCAAAGGTGCCTTAGTCTTCTAAATACTCTTCCATGGGAATGAAATGGAGTTGTTCATATAAGAGACTGATTGAATGAACAAACAGAAAACTTCCCTTTCTTCGACAGACTCCAAATGATCCTATCTGCCTCTCCCATCCTCACGCTAGTAGAATAAACAAGGTTGTAGAAGTTAGTGAATGCCTCAACTTCCCAATCTTGTGCAGCTCTAAAGAAAGTGACATTCCATTGAGGAACACCACGAGACTGCACTAAAACATCAGCAACTGAGGCTTCCTGCAGCCTTGCAAGTCCATAAATTCCCGGAAAAGCTTCCTTGAAGGCATTATCACCACACCATAGGTCATGCCAAAACTTGATTCGAGATTCATTGCCCACCTCAAACCGAGTTTATCGAGAGAGAGTTTCATATCATCTCATTTATCAAAAAAAAAGTTTCCTATCATCTACTAATATCTTTCCAAAGCCCCACCCCAAAGCCCACCAAATTTAGAATCAATGACGTGTGAAGTAATGTTAACAAAGAGAAAAATCAATAAAACACCACTACCAAGACAAAAAACCTACTTAAGGATAAAGTTGAGTTGAGACTGAGCCTTTTAACTATGAGAAAAAAGTTGCATACATATAAAGATAAAGATGAGTCAGATCTCTGACAGTTGGCAGCCTAAACTTTGTGGCAGATGTAACAAAAAACATGCTACCTACACAGCCAAAGAGACTTGGGGCACCTCTTCAGATCAGCCTTTTTTTTCCCCTTTTTTTCTGGGCAACCCAAGCAAATTTGGCAGTGAGGGACCATCTGGATCCTTGGCTGCGGAATAGCAGTTCCCATATGCTAGTCAAGCCACCCAATTACAAACTAAATAAAATGGGAAGCGTGTTACAGAAACGAATAACTTCTCCTTGTTAAGCAACTTGCCTCATACAAGTAATCATTTTATTTTGAACTTAAAACTAGCTAATTAATATATAAGGAATAAGTAACCAGAAAATTAAGAGTTAAAGAAGAGAGAGAGAGAGAGACCACGACCAAAATTAAATGCCACAGATATCAAGATGAAGTCAGATGCAAGCTAGCGAAGCTTACTTACATCATACTCAATTGCCAAAAAGGAATAACGAATGAGTATGAAACTTAAAACAGACAATAAAATAAAATAGAACTAGAGCATCTTTTTTAACCTTAAGTATTAAAGGAAGAGTGGATAGCTCAACTGCAGGCAACTTCCTCAACTCACTATTAACACTGTGAAATGTCTCATCTGCATACATCACCAAAGGTAGCATAAGTAATAGTCCATGCCAAATAGCACCCTGCAAATGTAATCTAGAATAAGAAATATAAAATAGTGAAGAGAAAATTCTAATGGATGGATCAGAGGATATTCCCCTAATAATTTGAACTTGTTCTTAATGAGAAAAACCCCTCGATTGTAAAAATGATTTATTTCCTTATCTTTGACATACATCTTATATTCCCTCCAGAAACTTGATTCTTTAATTGTGCCACCTCTATGGTCAAAATTTCTCACCATGGATATAAGAAAGATTAATATACAATATTCTTTGCAATTCTTTTATAAGTGATTTCAATTTAACTGCAGAGAAGTATTTCTTTGCAAACTCAATTTGAACCATTAATTTATCTAGTTCCTATATTTATAAAAGCTATCGATTTCTGGAGCTGTGATCAATCCAAAAGAAGAAAAATGGGAAAGTATATTTTACAGGTCCAAGATGGAGTCTGGCATTGTGGTTATCCAAGTGTTCATATTAGCTGTTGGTGTTTCCTACTGATGTTACAGATTTTTTTACCAAAAAAAGCTTTACACCTTATTACAGATTAGGAACTTTTGGGGAAGTGGTTATGGCACAATGCATTACAGATTAATAAATATCCCCAACATTACAGAATAGGTTAAAGGTTTCGCCTCCACAAATAAGAGATTGCCAATATATTATTGACCACTTCAGATTATTCATACGTGTGCCTCTTTCAGCTGCCTTCCAACTTCATTCTTCTTGAGCTCAGTTATACTTACAGACATTGCACGCATCTCTAAATAAGATCAACTAAAATATTCAAAACAACAAAAGTAAAAGGTTGGTCAACTTGTAAAACGTATAGAAAAATTCATGAGAAGTTGGCAAACATGAAAAATTCATGTTTCAAAGTACGCAAACCAGAATACAACAGAGTGCTTTCAATGCCGTATATAGTCTGGCATGGCACTTTGCAAAAACGGCTTTTATGCAGATTTTTCAGCTTTCTAACTAAACTAAGTGTTCTTTTATAAACACTTCCCATAACCAGTTAATGGTTAAGTGTTCTTTTATAAACACTTCCCATAACCAGTTAATGGTTCAAATAAGAGGAAAACCAACAGGGCCTGCAACCAAGGACCAAGATCACTCTACCTAGACATTTTCCCCAGTCCTAAGCTGACAGCTTCAACCAATAACTCTTATGTAGGGTGGTATGCGAGACAAGTTGTCTCGAAGTTTCATCCGATACATTGGTCAAGGTGTGCTTGCCTGTCTTTGATAGAGGTTTGGGTGTCCAGAAATTACTTTTCTTCAAGAAGACTCTTGGGAAAGTGGTTATTGTTTGCCGTTAACAGTAAAGATGGGTTACTCGAAATTGATCCTTATTGAAAATAAAGTTTTTGAGCTCTCTATGGAAGGTAGCTGATCGATGCATATTGTAGAGCAAGGTAGAATGGTGGTGAAAGAGCTGGTTTTGGAATTGCTGGTGCAGACGTTGGAAAAAAGGAGTGTGCTTGCTCAGCTGGAAAAAAGGAGTTTTACAAAGCTTCCCCTGTAAGCTGCAGTGCTTTCATTGCACAAAGATGTTCTAATGCTTATGGAAGATTCCTGAAGTTAGCACTTATCAAAAAAAAAAAGATTCCTGACGTTAGTGGAATGTAGAGGGCGTGGAAGAAGAAGCCTTGTCATAATACCTGAATAAATTGAGGGGAGGGGCAGGAAAAAAAAAAAAATGCAATGGGGATACACGAGGTGCTTGACAGCATGGAAACGTCTGGGAAGAATTTATCGAAAGGGGCTAGAACCACCCAACAGAAAGACTCGGAAAAGGGCCTAGTTAAATCGTACGCGGAGGCTGTCTTGACTCCATGCGATGGAGCTGCCATTGGAGGAGTGCACTGTAGGCCATAGGAAGCACCAAGAAGAGATGGGCAGTCGTTGAATGGCAGGAAGGAAACATCACATAGGCATGGTGCTTCCGTTGTAAAGGCATGCTGGACACGTTGGTCAGACACTGCCAGCCGACAGCACTTACGCAAAAAGGGAGGGGGATGTTCTGCTCCTTGGGCATGGTGCAGAGCAGATGACTTTAAATAGACTTAGAAGGGAGATAATCGACCTTTTGAGGGAACGTATGATGAAACATGGACTGCATCTCTTGGGAGAATTCTCACCTCTGATAATTTGAGGAAACGTGATCTTATCATTATAGATTTGTGCTTTTTGTGCAAGAAAGACTTAGTGGATCATCTTTTGTTACATTGCAAAGTGGCCGGATGTTAATGGAAAGAGATCCTTAATCGGACTGGGGTGGCATGGGTTATGACTGGTAGAGTTATAAATATTTTGAAGTGCTGGATAGGGATTAGGGGAAATGTCCATATTGCTCCTATGTGAAGAATGATACCTCATTGTATTATGCGGTGTTTGTGGATGGAGAGAAACAAGAGATGATTTGAAGACATGGAGCGTTCTTTGGATGAGCTGAAGACAATTTTTTACAACACTTTACTCTCTTGGGCTTCGGCCATTGTTTGTAATGCAGACAATTGCCATGACTTGCTTGTATCTCTCACAAGTGCTTAGTTGTAATTAGGCATGTTCGATGTATACTTGGTGTACTTGGGCTATGCCTTTTACCATCAATAAAATTTTACTTTTACTCATTAAAAAAGGGAGATAATCAACCTGAGGGAGACGGTAAACAGCTTTATTCAAAGGATCAACCAAAGTTTCGGGCTAGCTTAGAAGCATCTGTGGGTTGTGGACAGTGTAAGGGAGAAAGAAGAATTTGTAGGGCTCATACCTCGTGAGCTGTAAAAGGAAAGGGCCCAGCCCATAAGGCTTTTCCTGCAACCCAATATTGCCGGGCTAAAAACAACCCAGGCCCAGGCCCATTTGTCAACACAACCTCCAGAACCAAATAGGAACTGTCGAATGGGGATAGCACAGACTGGGTCAACAGACAACCCGATGGACGACATCTTGACCACCACTTAGGTGGCAACGACAACGGTAATACTTGAGAAAGTCTCGAAGCTAGAGAATGTGGTCGAAATCATGGGGATTGTTGGTGTGGTCCCACCTCTACTTCGTTAGAGTGGACCAACAGACGTGGAAGGTCCGACGGTTGACATCCCGATCGTCGTTGTGTAGGCAACGGCGCTGGCGACACTTGAGGATGTTGTGTCTATCTCGGAGCTAGAATATCATACCAAAGTTTAGGGGTTTGAGGGTGCGCCCCCACCTGTCTCTCCTCAGAGTGGGCCAAAACTTCCATTGGAGGTGGGCTTTGGCTCTGGCATGGTCTCTCACGCCAGGGACCACGAAATGATCACTACAAGAGCTGAGTCCAAGGGTGCTATGGTTTTGTACCACTCAGATGGGGATGTGAGGGAGTATTGGCTGGGGTCTTGTTCCAAGTTGTCCAGTCCTTTGGGCAGCAATGAAGAGTTCTAGGAGGCACCTAACTCATTGAACTCCGTACACCCGATTGAAACCTAGGCTTCGAAATGGGTTATCCATAAAAATAAAGAGATCCAGTGCTGTGTTGGAATTGTATGTAATGGTTTTGGAGACCAAATATTGCCTTACTTGCAACTATTGAGGATGGACAAAGACAGGCTAGCCTGGATGGTGAGCTCTACTCAGCCAAGAAAAGAGCTAGGGAGCTCAAACAACTTCACTGGACAGTTAATGATGGGGCGAGTGAAAGGAATTCAAACCGTGGGAGAGCAAAGGGAAGGGCAAAGGAAGTTGTACAATGAAGTCAAAAATCATTTCTTGGAATGTAAGAGGCTAAATGAGAAGGAGAAGAGCCTCACAATCCAAAATCAACTATGAATGTGGCAAGGTGATCGCTTGGTTACACAATGCAAATGAGATAAAAATAGATATTTTGAATAGTAGTGAGATTTTTTAGTTAAGATGAGATGAAATAGTTTGTAAAAAAGTGTGTTTGAATTATGAGATGAGATGAGATAGTGCTTACCTTTTGGGATTTGATAAAGGGGTGGGTCCCACCAATGATTGAGAATCATTTTATAATTATTGGGTAATAGTTATGAATATATTAATAAAAAGTAATATTTATGATTAATTAAAAAATATTATAAATAAATTTATATCCCAAAATATCTTTTTTTAATGTTGGCCGGAATTACTCTACATTCCCACCACTCTATTTATTTGTTTTCTTAATGGAAGCATCGAGCAAAATGATGAATGGGGTCATTGTGGGTGGTTTTATATCCGGCTTTACAGTGGGGGAGGCAAATACTAACTCACTCGATATTTCTCATCTCTTATTCGCCGATGATACCCTATTATTTTGTGAGGCCGGCCAGGATCATATCAGTTCATTGAGGGCTCTCCTTCTATGCTTCAAAGTCGTTTCCAGTTTGAAGGTGAACATGGGATAATCAGAGGTCTTGGTGGGGCATGTGCATAATGTGGATAGTATGGCTACTATTTTTGGATGTAAGATATCTCATCTACCTATGAAATATCTTGGCTCCCGTTGGGTGTTCATTACAAATTACAAATCGATATCCATTTGGAATGATGTACTAGAAAAGATGGAGTGGAAACTTGATAGTTGGCAGCAGATGTACTCATCCAAAGGTGGCAGGGTTACACTTATCAAAAGTACCCTCTCCAAGCTACCGACTTATTTCCTCTCTTTATTTCCGCTTCCATCAAAGGTGGCTCACTTCATGAAGAAAATACAACTGGATTTTCCATGGGAAGGGATGAACGATGTGTTCAAATTTCATTTGTAAAATAGGCCACTGTTTGTTCCCCAATTTCCAAAGGAGGTTTGGGAATCTACAATTTGCAACTTTTTAATAAGCCATTGTTGGGCAAATGGTTATGGAGGTATCCCATAGAACATGGAGCTTTGTAGAGAACAGTTTTAGACCCAAAAAGTATGGTAGACATGGGGAGGTTGGTGCTCAACCGAGGTGAGTGGATCCTATGGGGTGGGGCTTTGGAAGCACATTCAATGTGGATGGACTGAATTTTCGAGATTTACCCATTTTGAGGGGGATGATGGGTCCCAAATCAAAGTCTAGCATAACATATGGTGTGGTGACAGGGCACTTAAGGAAGCTTATCCCAACTTCTTTGACCAATCTAATGGTACTCTTCAATGGAACAAAACATTTCTTAGAGCTTTCCATGATTGGGAAGTTGAATCAATTTCTGAATTTTACAATCTAATATATTCTGTTCTTTTTTTTTTTTTTTATAAGTAATAATCTTTATTGAATATGAAGAAACTAGGCAATGCCCAACTACACAGGGAGTATACAAAGTGAGACAACTAGTTACATTCTAGTGGACTATAAAGAAAATAGAAACTCATGAACATTCCCTCCCTTTAGAACAATAGCAGAAAACCATTGAAACAAAGAGAATACAAAAAAGTTCCAGATTTCCCCCACTCCATGCTCCTTAGCATTAAAACACCTTTCATTCCTTTCCGACCATAAACACCACATTAAGCACAAGGGCATCATCCACACTGCTGCCAGTTGAGCGCTGTTGTGTGGTCTATTCCAGCATGCAAGTACCTCCTCCACACTCCTAGGCATAACCCAATTTAGCCCGGTTCTACTAAGTATTCCAGCCCATAACTCCCCAGCCACCTCACAATGTAAAAGCAGATGATCTATTGATTCCCCACTCTTTTTGCACATATAGCACCACTACATGACAACCATACCTCGCTTTCTAAGATTATCAATCGTTAAAATCTTCCCCTGAGCAGCTGTCTAAATAAAGAAAGCAACTTTAGAAGGTACTAACACCTTCCTATATTCTTCCACGGAAAGAAAGTTTGCTGTTGGATTGGCAAGGCCTTATAAAAAGATTTAACAGTAAAGTTTTTACTCCCTGTGTGAGTCCACAACAGTCGGTCTCCCCCATTGACGCCTAGATTTACTGAATATAAACAACTGTAAAAATCTACCAGCTCTATTCTGTTCTTATGAGGGAGGGAGGTGAAGACAAGCATTTGGCAATCCTTGGTGAAAGGTAAGTTCACAATACGCTCTTTCTACCTATCCATCTCTAAGTGCAATGTAAATCTATTTCCGTGGAAGAGCATTTGGAAGACAAAAGCTCTCTAAAAGGCATCCTTCTTCGTATGGACAGCTTCTTTGGGCAAGATTCTCACTAACAACAACTTAATGAAACAGCGAATCATAGTCTTGGATTAGTGTTGTTTGTGTAAAAAAAGTAGAGAATCCGTCATTTTTTTTCTTTTCTTTTTCTATAAGTAAGAGGTAAATTTCATACGAATGAAATAGGCACAGCCTATGTACACAGGAGGTAAACAAAAGAAACACCTAAATACAATCTAGAAACGCTAAATTAAAGAAGTCATTAACATTGTTTCCATTAAGCACAATGGCTAAAAACCAGAGCAATAACGTGTGTACAAAAAAAATCTGAAGCTCCATTATTGTGCGCTCCCTATCTTCAAAGCACTGTGCATTCCTTTCCAACCAAGTACACCACATAATGCACAGCGGAATAATCTTCCATACTGCTGCCACTTGGGGACAGCCTTGAATTTCCTTCTAACAAGCAAGTAAATCAACCACGCTCAATGGCATTACCCAAGCGACATCAACTCTTCTAAAGATCACATTCTACAACACTCGTCACCTCACAATGCAATAGTAAGTGATCCACTGATTCTCCATTTTTTTGCACAAATAGCACCAATCCATCACAATGAGTCCCCCCTCTTCCTTAAGTTGTCCGTGGTCAGAATATTCCAAAGAGCAACGGTCCAAACAAAAAAAGCTACTTTGTAAGGCAAACGAGACCTACAAATACATTCCCATAGGAAGGGTACATTACCTAGTGATGCCAATATTTTGTAATACACCTTGACTGTAAACTTCTTGCTGTCAATGGACCTCCATTGTATCCTATCCCCATGTGCCGTTATACTTCTTGTAAAGTATATCAATCTGAAAAATTCTAAAACGGTATGCAATTCCCAGCCATGATTATCCTTATTAAATAGAACATTCCACTGGTGAGAACCATGAGAAAATGCAAGCAGATCCGCCACAAAAGCATCCCTATTAACTGTAATACTATAGAGAACTCAAAAGGCCCTTTCAGAACCACGCTCTCCACACCAAACAGCATGCCAAAACCTGATTCTGGTACCCTCTCCAACCACAAAACGGATATGGTTTTCGAAACACTGCCAACCACTCCTAATAAATTTCCACAAACCCACATTATACCCCCCCCCCCCCCAACAAAAACACCCCCAAACTACATTGGAGAACCAGCCCCCTCAAGCACTTCCGTGTCTAAAGTCAATAACTTCCTTCCACAACGAATCTCCCTCCAAGTGCTACCTCCATAGCCATTTTCCCAATAGAGCGTTATTGAAGGTCCTCAAGTTGCGCACTCCCAATCCACCGATTGAGATTAGGGAGCAAACTTTATCCCAATCCACCGTCAATTATCTATTAATTCATTGTGAGATTGCCACTACTTTGCGGAATGACTTTTTTGCAAGGGTGGGTTTAGTTTGGGTGATACCAAGAAGGGTGACCGACCTCTTAGCTTCATAGAGAGGTCTCCAAGGCACTTCTCAGATTGTTGCAATTTGGAATATGGTTCCGATCTACCTATGGTGGTATCTTTGGAGGGAGAGGAATGAGCGAAGCTTCAAAGATTGAGAATAGTCATTGGATGAACTTAGAACCTTCTTTTTTAACACCTTGTACCAATGGCCGACTGTAATAGTTTTTTTTTTTTTTTTGGATAGGTAAAAGAGATTTTATTGATCCATGTAAATAGGCAAAGCCGGAGTACACATGAAGTATACAAGAAAGAGCCTTATTACAAACTACGTGCTACGGATAGTAGCATAAAAGTCATTAAAACTCGTTCCATTCAAAATAATAGAAGAGGCTCAGAACAACAATGTATGAAAGAAAAAGCCCCTAAAGCCCTCCGGAGAGCGTTCCTTATTCTTGAAACAGCGGCCGTTTCTTTTATTCCATGTACACCACATTAAACATAACAGTACCATCTTCCATACAACTGTGATCTGCCGATTGCCCCTAATCCCTCGCCAACAAGACAATAAATCTATCACCCTCTTAGGCATAACCCATGCGATACCAAGTCTCAAGAGGATTTCATCCCACAGCACCTTGACTACTTCATAATGAAGAAGAAGGTGATTTGCTGATTCACTATTATGTTTGCACAAGAAGCACCAATCTATTATGTATAGACCACGCTTTCTTAACTTGTCTATAGTCAATATTTTACCATGGGAAGCCAATCAAACGAAGAAAGCAACCTTGAGGGGGGCATTGCTCCTCCAAATGCTCTTCCAAGGGAAGGCAATGAGGAAGTAAGTCGTCAAGGCCTTGTAGTATGAATGAACTGAAAACTTCTTGTTCCCTGTGCTTGTCCAGAATAACATGTCCTCCCCTCTAGCCCTTTGCTTCAGTGCATATAACACGCCATAGAAATCAGTGATGTCTACTACCTCCCAATCCTAAACAGCTCTATTGAATCTCACCGACCAATGAATGGAATCAACAATACTGCACATATTCTCAGCCACCAAGGAGTCCTAACCAGACACGATCCTATAAAGAGAGGGGAAAGCATTATTCAAAGCGACATCCTCACACCAAATATCATGCCAAAACTTGATTCGTGTGCCCCTTCCCACCACATACCTGCAATTACCGAGAAAATCATCCCAAACATTCCAAATAAATTTCCAGACTCCCATGCCGTAAGCCCCTCTTACTTCCTTAAAGCACCAATATCCCTATATGCTCCCATATTTCACATCTAAGATGTTCCTCCAAAGAGCGTCTCCCTCAAGATGATAACGCCATAACCATTTACCAAGAAATGCCTTATTGAAGGTTCTCAATTTTCTTAAGCCCAACCCATTGCAGGACAAAGGGATGCAAACTTCGTCCCATTTAACCAAATGGAATTTCTTTGCATCCTCTAACCCTCCCCATAAGAAATCACGGAAAATTTTTTCTAGTCTATCCAACACCCCTGCAGACAGAGGAAATAAAGAAATGAAGTACATTGGAAAATTAGATAACGTACTCTTAATGAGTGTGATTCTCACGCCTTTAGACAAGTAAATTCTCTTCCAACCCGCCAATTTGCCTTCGATTTTCTCAATAATCCCTTCTCACATTGTCATAGATTTATGAGGGGCCCCCAAGGGAGTCCAAGGTTCTTCATAGGCAAAGATGACACCCTTCATCCCAAGATGGCAGCAACCTCACTTAAGTTATTGACCATGCCAACGGGAACTACTTCCAACTTTAATAAATTCACCTTGAGGCCAGAATCTACTTCAAAGCAAAGTCGAAGAACTTTGCTTTGAAGTAGATCCGGGTCACAAAAATTTAGTCTAGATCCGGGTCACAAAAAATTAGCGTGTCATTGGCGAAAAGGTGGGAGACTGACAAGCTTCCATGTGGAGAACCACCCAGCAAGAAACCCAAGATGAAACCCCTGTCCTCCACCGCTTTCAACATTCTGCTCAACACATCCATGACTAGAATATATAAAAGTGGGGATAGTGGATCCCCCTATCTCAATCCATGAGAGGTGTTGAAGAAGCCTTTGGGAGTGCCATTAACCAAGACAAAGAATCTGACAGTTGTAATGCAATGCTTAATCCACTAACACCATTTTTCCCCAAAGCCGTACCTACCAAGGATATACAACAAGAAATCTCAGTTTACATGATCAAATGCCTTTTCGATATCCAATTTACACAAGATACCTAGAATGCCGACTCTAACTCTACTCTCCAGACATTCGTTAGCGATGAGGACCGAGTCTAGTATTTGCCTTCCTTTCAAAAAAGCATTTTGGGACATCAAGATGATCTTTCCCATGACTTCACTCAAATGCTTCGCTAAAACTTTAGAGATGATCTTATAAACCCCGCTTATCAAGCCTATGGACCGAAAATCATTCACTTCCACCGACCTCGCCCTCTTGGGAATAAGAGTGATGAAAGTGACATTAAGGCTCTTCTCGAATTTCATAAAAGAGTGAAATTAAAAATAAAAAATAAAAAAATAAAAATAAAAATAAAAAAACTTTCATTAGGTCCTCCTTAACGATGTCCCAACAGGCATGAAAAAAAGCCATTGGAAAGCCATCTAGTCCAGTGGCTTTATCTTTGTTCATACCTTTTTGCACACCAAGCACCTCACCTTCTTCGAAAGGCCTCTCCAACCAAGCCGTGCTTGCGGGGTCGATGGACTCAAAAGTTAGACCGTCCACCTTGCTCCAAGAGTACTACTCAGACAAAAACTTATCATAGAACTGGACAACATGGTCCTTAATAGCATCTCTACCCAATAAATACCCTCCTCATGCAGGACCTCTATGGCGTTGTTTCTTTGATGAGAGTTTGCGATCCTATGAAAAAACTTTGTACTTCTATCCCCCTTCCTTCAACCAAAGAGCCCGTGATTTTTACTTCCACGAGATCTCCTCCACAAGGGTGATTTTTTCCAGCTCAGCAACTACAGTCATTTTTCTTGCCCTATCCTCAACCGATAATGTCGTTTCCACCTCTCTCTCATCAGGTTGCTGCAATTCTGTAAATAGTTTGTCCCGCTGGTATTTGATGTTTCCAAAGACTTCCAAATTCCATTTTCGTAGATCATTCTTCAGAGCTTTAAGTTTCCCTACTAAAACAAAGCTAGGAGTGCCCTCGAGCTGATAAGGGGCCCCACCACAAGCTGACGTTCTCAACGAACCCCTCCACCTTCAACCACATGTTCTCAAACTTAAAGTATCGCCATCCCTCCTGAAGACCCCCACAATCTAACAAAAGGGGAAAATGATCTAAGCAAAGCCAAGGGAGCTGTTTTTGGCACAAAGTGAGGAAGTGAGTCTCCCAAGTAGAAGAAACAACAAACCTATCCAACTTCGCCAGGCCCTTCCCTTTGACTAAGTGAAGTCTACCCTTGCTAAAGGAAGATCCACCAAGTCTTAACTCAAATAAAAGGGCTGAGAAATCAGCCATAGCTGAACCCGTGCTAGAAGCTCCCACTGCTCTCTCGGGAACTAAGTGATATTAAAATTGCCCCCGATACACCACAGAATATCCCACCAATTGCAAAAGCCATCTATCTTGTCCCAAAGAAGTTTTCTACTATTGTCATCATTTGGCCCGTAAACACTTGCAGACCCCCAAACATAATCATCATCCACATTCGAGAAAGAACATGCTACCAAAAATTCCCCGACGCATTCCTCCATAGCTGAACCTGTGCTAAAAGCCCCCGAATGCTTGCTCGGGAACTGAGTGATATTAAAATTGCCCCCGATACACCACGGAATATCCCACCAACTGCAAAAGCCAGCTATCTCATCCCAGAGAAGTTTTCTACTATTGTCATCATTTGGCCCATAAACACTTGTAGACCCCCAAACATAATCATCATCCACATTCCAGAAAGAACATGCTACCAAAAATTCTCCGACGCATTCCTCCATGAAGTTGACTACTTTCTTGTCCTACATCACTAGGATACCCCCTTAAACACCCTTAGAAGCGAGAGTGGTCCATCCTGCATAAGAGCAATTCCACAAACTTCTGATGATGTGCCTATCGATAAACTTTAGTTTCGTCTGCTGCAAATAAATGACATTTGCTTTCAATCCCGTGATGAATTCTTTACTTTAAGGCGCTTGTTCGGGTCATTCAAACCACGAACTTCCAAGAAAGAATCTTGGACTTCATGGATCGCCAAAATTCACCCCATCCTTGTGTCGCCCCATGTTCGCAATACCCTCTCATGCATCACACTTTATGGAGCAGGCAAGTCTCTTAAGCTCCCTATCCTTCTTAACCGCAGATTTGGCAAGTAAAGGTTGACTTGCTTTTATTGCGATGAGAAGAGCTTGCAACTAGTCCTCAACCCATGCAATGTCGCATATTATTAACCTTCTGGAGGACCCAATCTGATTGCGGATCAGCCCAAAAAGTTGATGGCGGCAACGAACAAAGAGGACTAGGGACATCCCCCCAAACACACATGTCAATTAAATGAGTGTCCGCCACTAACTCCTTGCAAACTAGCTATAAATCTGAGCCATAAGATGTCCCTTGGTTCGAGAACCCCTCATCCAGAGAAGAGTTTCCAACCTCTTCCATATCAGTGCATAGGACTCTAGAAAGAGTCTCAGAGAGACCTAGCATGAGTTGAGTCGAAAGCTTCCCCCGTGGCTAGGCCAGGAGGAGAAAGCACCCCCTCTTTGCTAGACCTGCCATCCACAGCAAGAAGTAGCTCCAAAATATAAGCCGAGGGGTCGCTGATGACCATCGGCTCTTTCTATGTCGGCGGCAAGTCCATCGCAGCCACTCCAAAGGTCTTTGCAGATCAACACGGCTCAAGTGAGGCCTTTGGGAGCTCCCCACAAGAATCCAAAAGGACCTCGTCGACTATCGATGGGTTCTGTGACGTCGGTGAGGTGGCCAGAGAGACCACCGGCAAGGGAACCTTTATCAGGTTGGAGTTAAAGGGCTCTAGGCTTTTATCCTACCGACCCACACGGAGAGGCCGAACAGAAGTCACTGGGCTGATTGCTCGTAGCTGAGGGCTTGAGGCCCGTGACTGTGGGCTCAAGGCCCATGACTGAAGCTAAGGCTGAGGGCACAAGGGGTCCCTCTGCGAATTAGGACTCGATGGCCCGTGGGCCCAAAACTGAGCCCGAGACTGAGGCTGTGGACTCAAGCCCAATCCACTACCTGTCCTCTCGTGAACCATAATCTGCCCTCCCGTGATCCCATGATCCACATCCATCCCATTACTCCCACTAGCCTCTACCTGTACAAATACCTTCATTCCCACTTTCGGAATACAATCTTCAGAGACATGCAGAGCTGAAGCAAAAGGAGTCATAGCCTCTCTACCCAGTGCCATCACCATACTCAATCCCAGATTGACTTTTTTCATCAATAAGGAAACTTCTTGAACACCCGAAAGTTGTGCTCTGACAACCCAAAGCACACCCTCTACTTCCCCCACCTTTTTACCTCCATCAGAAAATCTCCCCATGGCCGTTGAGCAAAGACCATGTTTCCCAGTTTCACTAGCCTTTGACGCCATGGCAAAGCTACATTCTGCCGCAGAACCAGCCAAGACCAAGACATATGTGGCCGAAGTCCTTGGTTCCAACCCAAGGTCAGACTTCCCATCCCAACGCAAACCAACCTCTGGGTGCACATCGTGTGTTCAGCCACCTTCTTGAGGTGGTAAGCAAACCCCTCCCAGCCGCTACCCTTAGTGCCTTTAGGAATAATCAGAGAGCTTCTTCTCCTGCCATTGTTAAACTCCTCCAAATAAAGATAACAGCCCCTAGAATTTTAAGAAGATGCAGTGTAAGCCCACCCTCAGCTTTCGGAAAAAACCTTCGTGCCACCTAGACTCGATGGCTCCCATCACCATTTTTACCAACCAAGCAACCGCCGCCCTATTGATGAGGAGAAACAAAGCCATGCGTCTATTTCTCTGTGATACAAAATCTGTTGGCACCCGCCTTCGAGAAAATGAAAGTTTTCGACTCCACCGTAAAAAGCCTAACTTCTTCCAACGTAACTAAGCAAGGAAAAGTGTGAAAAAAGGGAGAGAAAGGAATAGATTAAGGGGGAAGGGAAACATAGAAAAGAAAGGGGATCAACTCCAGCACTGGGCGCCAGAGGTTGCGTACATGCATGCAAAAATGGGATTTTGTACGGAGAGAGTTAACCCAGCATTTAATCATGTGGGAAATCGACTGTAATAGATTTTAATGGCATGAACATCCATGAATTTATTGTATCACTAGAACATCACTCCTAGGAGTTGCTCTTGTATATGACCCATGTACTTGGGCTTTTGCATATTCCCACGATCAATAAAATCTTATTTATCGATCAAAAAAAAATTAACGGAGAGATTATTTGGAGGTTGGTATTGGATACCAAATATGGCAGTTCATCGTGGCGGTGGCATTCTAGTAATGTGAATGCTACAAGATTTCAAGTGGTTGGAACGAAATCTTCAACTTTACCAAGTTTCAGGTGGGAGATGGTGTTCTTTCACTTTCACAAGATGTATTGTGTGAAAATCAGTCTCTCAAGGAAACATTTTCAGAGTTATTTAGCATTGCTTGATAAATGGATGCATCATTCTAAGTATTCCTCGTTAATGAAATATCTTTCATCAAGGTGACACATAATTGAGTTGTATCCCTTCAGTTTGTTTTTTTATTAGTTATATTTTAGCAAGTTGAGAGGGTGGTCAAGACAAGCTTTGGTGGGCCCCCTCATCAAGGGGCATTTGAAGTCAAATTGTTCCACAAGGCCATTTATCCACATGCTAGCTCTACTATTCCTTAGAAAAGTATTTTGAGGTCAAGGGCCCCTAGTGAGTGGTTTTTTGGTCAGCTGCCTTAGGGAAGATACTGTGGATAATTTAAGTGGCAAATAATGGTAGTGTATTTGGTGTTGTATGTGTAGGAGAAAAGGAGACCATCTCTTGCTTCATTGTGTGCTAGCTAACATTTTTTTTAACCCTACCAATAGTCTCTTTGGGGTAGGTTGGTCAAGCCTCATCGAGTGGTAGATCTCATAGCATGCTGGAAATGACAGTTTGGTAGTCACCATAGTGAAGCTTTATAAAAACCGATTCCATGTTGCCTAATGTGATGTAGTGGAGAAAAATGAAAATGGACATATCTTAGAAGATTATTTTTTTTATAGGTAATCAAGAAGTTATATTCATATAAATAGGCAAAGCCCAGGTACACATGAAGTATACATGAGGTACACCTAGCTAGAAGTTACAATAGACAGAAGAAGGTCATGGACCCTAAGGCCGTTACAAACTATGGCCCCCGCCCATAAGAACAATGACTTGAGAAAGAAAACTTTTAGCTCATCCATATTTCTCTCTTGATCTTCAAAGCTTCTGGCATTTCTCTCCCTCCAAATAAACCAACACATACATATTGGGACCATTCTCCAGATTGCCGCTAATTGTGAGTTGACATGGAGTCCTCTCCAACTTGCCAAGAAATCCACCAATCTATGAGGCATGACCCCAAGACAAACCGATTCTTGAGAAAAAATTGTCCCACATGCACCTAGCCACCTCACAGTGTAATAGTAGATGATCTACTAATTCCCCTTGCTTCTTACACATACAAGACCAATCCAGCACAATTACCCGTCATTTCCTCAGATTATCTGTAGTGAGGATCTTATCCAAGGAAGCTGTCCAAACAAAGAAAGCTGCTTTTGAATGAGCTTTTATCTACCAAATGCTCTTCCACAGGAAAATATTCCTTCTAGGGCTCGTTAGCGCTTGATAAAATGAACTAACAGAGAAAATACCTTTCTTGGAATGGCTCTAGTGCATCTTGTCTCTAGTGCCCCCTAAAATACTTACTGAATACAACGCCACAAAAAACTCCATAATAGAATCCAATTCCCAAAGTTGGGCAACCCTATTGAAATCAACATTCCACTAAGGGGAACCATTTGAAAATGCCAAAAGCTCAGCAATCGCTGCATCCTTTTCTCTAACATGCTCAAAGAGAGCGGGGAAGGTGTCTCATAGACAATGGTTACCGCACCATTTGTATACCCAAAACTGATACGAGAGCCATTGCCCACAACAAAATGTTCATGTCCTCGAAAGGACTCCCAAAGACTGCTAAAGTATTTCCACAACCCCACTCCATGTGTACCCTGTACCTCATTCAAGCACCATCCTCCCCAAGCCTCCTAGAACTGTGCATCAATAACCAACTTCCATAAGGCCTCCCTTCCGTGTTGGTACCTCCACAGCCATTTACCCAAAAGGTGATCAGGCAAAGGTGACACTCAATGTCATCTTAGAAGATTATGAGAACTCAATGGTGGATCTTGAGGCCTTTTTCTTCCAAAGCTTTTGTAATTGGATGGCTGCCCATAAATTGTTTCCATATTCTTGGTTTTCAGGATTTTCCCCCTTTTTCTCTTTTTTCCATTTGGGTGTATCTTGTGTATGTCATGTGTACTTGGCTAACCTTCTTTTTGAGGACCACTTTGAGGATTACAAAAATTCATCATTGAATCTCAAGACATCCTTTCTTAACACCCTATTTCGTTGTACAGTAGTCCAAAATGATGTAGCCTTTTCTATTTCCACCTTTCTAGATTCCATTCCTATGCTTCATTCTGTGCTAGCTAACATGTTGTTGAACCATATCAATAGTCTCTTTGGGGTAGATTGGTCCATCGAGTGGTGGATCTCGTAGCATGCTGGAAATTACAGTTTGGTAGTCACCATAGTGAAGCTTTATAAAAACCGATTCCATGTTGCCTAATGTGATGTATTGGAGAAAAATAAAAATGGACATATCTTAGAAGATTATGAGAACTCAATGGTGGATCTTAGAGGCCTTTTTCTTCCAAAGCTTTTGTAATTGGACGGCTGCCCATAAATTGTTTCCATATTCCTGGTTTTCAGGATTTTACCCCCCTAACCTATCAAAAAAAAGAAGGATTTTCCCCCTTTCTCTTTTTTCCATTTGGGTGTATCTTGTGTGTGTCATGTGTACTTGGCTAACAACCTTTTTGAGTGCCTCTTTGAGGATTACAAAAAGTCATTGTTGAATCTCAAGACATCCTTTCTTAACACCCTATTTCATTGTACAGTAGTCCAAAATGATGTAGCCTTTTCTGTTTCCACCTTTCTAGATTTCATAATAATGCTTCCTTTCTTCTATTAGGTAGATTTGTAACATCCCGAACCCAAAAGTGTGATTTAATTATTTATTATTATTATTATTATTATTATTATTATTATTATTATTATTATTATTATTATTATTATTATCAAATATGTTTTGAGAGGGTATTTTGTTTTGAATAGGATTCATCTTCTGATAACTATAAGCCCCTTTTGATTCTCTGTTTGATTTCCTGATCAGAAACTAGCACTTCAAAAAAGCTCTTATCCTCTCAGTGTTTCTTTCCTTGTGGGAGTAGTTCCCAAAGTCTAGTCAAATTCAAACCCCTCCAGATCACTCACTAGACCTCCCTCCCCCTCATCTATAAAACTCACCCGAGACCCTTCAAAAATAAACCCAAGAAATCTATCCTACACAATGAAAGAAACCTTCACTTTTTCGTTTGTGCTGCCGTGACTAGTTCTCAAATCCACCGCCACCCACAGTCTTCTTCTCTCTCAGTGAGTCCAACACATGAACTTCCTCTCAAATGAACTCTTTGTATTTGACGGGTTAAATTATTTAGCTTGCTTTTGGTTTTTGCCTAGTTTTTTAAATAATTTCAAAAAGACCCATCAACCCATGCACGTGGCAATTTGCAGCCCAGTATCATTTGTCAACTTCTAATGGTAATCCTTTCAAGCAAAATATCTTGTAGCCTCTGTACATGTTCAGACTTCAAACCTTGGTAATTACAAATTTACCTTGCTGCTCTTTTTCCTCAAATGTCCTTTTCAACTGAAAATATCTCCCAAGCCTCTGTGTTTTTTTCCAAAAAACCCATGCATTACTATGAGTCTTACAGAAATACCCTTCAACCCACTTTCCATAGCCTTTCTGTAATTGCCTTTTTAAAGTACTTTCTACGTAATTGCATCTTTTGCCCTTAGGTGTCTATCACATCTCTTCGTTTTAACTTGTACCATACATGGGCTGATTTCATAAAATAATATATTGTTTTAAATTGGGCTGGTTGTGTTTACAGAAACTATTTTAGTAACATAAATGGATTGTTTTCACTAATTAGGGCTGGGCTGAAATTTAAGTCAAACAAAGTTTTACAACTTGTTTTTATTAGAAAGTATTTAAGGGATTTTAAAGCATAGATTTAAAGTATATTTTAAGTATCCTTTTTAAACCATTTTTGAGCCTATTATTTAGTTAATATTCCAATTGACTTTTTAACTAGACTTTTATAAAATTATTAAGTTATATATTTTAAATAGAAGTTAAGGAATTTGTTACAAGTTTTGAATAATATTATTATGTAGTAATCTTAGTGTAATTAAATTATCTCTATATATGATTTTAAATATTTAGAATGCCATGACACGTCTTTCTAGAAAAGTTGGATTGGTTACACAAAACTAAAAATCTCATCTCATCTCAACTCATCATTACAACTTTTTCAAATCCCCATACAAAATATAATAAATAATTTAACTTTTTTCAAATTCCAATACAAAATTAATATTAAAATATTATATTATAACAATATTTTATTTATTACTATTTAAAACATTTCATCTCATTTGTGTAACCAAACGGGGTCTTAGTGACGATTAGTGCCTCATATAGGTCACAAGCTATGACATGAGATTTTAAAAGCAACGCTAGGAGGTAAATAGTATGATCATATAAATGCATTCGTACTGTAAATGTTCTAATTGGGTATGAATATATGATATGCTTATGATGGTTATCTACGTTACGCTAAGAGCCAAGTCAAGGTTAGATCTCTTTCACGATCTTCTATGAATTATAATGACTTGCATGAAAGTAAGCTTATATATGTTATGCTATTATGGATTGTTGATTGATGGATTGAATGCTACTAAAATCACATGGAAGCCATGATATGTTCATATAATAATTTAAGTCAATTATGCTATGTCATAAAATAGCTAGATCATGCATGCCATATTCATGTAGTACTTTGACCATGTATGCCATGTAATTTTCATGTAGTAACTTAAGTCAAGTATGCCATGTAATAAAAAGCCAGATCATGTATGCCATGTTCATGTAGTTCTCAAATCATGCATGCCATGAAATGTCATAAAATGTTTAGATCATGTTAGGACATGTCATGTTATGCTACGCTACATACAAGAAAATGCCATGTACAAGAATGTCATGTTATGATATGCCATGTACAAGAATATGTCATGTTATGCTATGCCATGTACAAAAAGAATATGCCATGTGCAAAGAATATGCCATGTACAAGAACATGTCATGCTAGAAAAGCCCATAAAGTCCAAGAAAGATCTCATGCATTAAGAAAGATAAATATTTTAAGGTGACACGGACCCCAAGCGTGTTCACCACAAGTTATGCTAAGACGGTGCAACAGACTCAAGCGTGGTTACCACAAGTTAAGTGAAACACGGACTCAAGTGTGTTTTACTCCATGCTATGCAAGGTAAGTGAAACACAGACTCAAGTGTGTTTCACTCCATGTTATGCAAGTTAAGTAAAACACAGACTCAAGGGTGTTTTATTCCATGTTACACAAGTTAAGTAAAACACAGACTCAAGCGTATTTCACTACATGATAAGTTATGAGGAGCCACAGACTCAAGCGTAGTTCATCATAAGTTAAGTGAAACACAAAGTTAAGTGAACACGGACTCAAGCGTGTTTCACTCCATGTTATGACAAGTTATGGACTCAAGCGTGGTTCTCTATATAATAAGTGAAACAAGATAAACAAGTAATTTATGCATTCACGTTATATGTTTACCATGATTATGTATGTTTTCACTCATGTCGATGATGAATAGACATGCTATGAGAATCTATGAATGATATATGTTGTTTGAAGAGTCTTTCAAAAATTAAGTCTAAGCTAAATTATATTTTACAGTATGGTGCTATTTACTAAGTATTCGACTCTTTTTTGTTTGTTTTTTTATTTTCTCCTACGTTTAACTGTCATAGATGATGATTGAGAGGACGTAAAGCTAGAGGACCAAGAGTAGATCTAGTGCAAGGACTTAGTTTTTTTTTTAAGATTTTTTGGATAAAAACTCACACGTAGGTTTAGTTTATGTTTTAGTCTACGTTTTCAGTTTCATGTTTTAAAAAAACAATTATGTGCAATTTAATTAATGTTTTCAATAAATGAGGTATTTCAGGATATGAATCTCTTTACCGGGCATTATATTATGTACATTAGTAACATCTCTATCCTACGGAAACGGGATTTCACAATATTACTTGTATACTTCAGAGGGGAAACAACTTTTTCTAGTATTAATAAATCATTATCCTGCTTATAAAAAAGCTCTAAAATAAAGAAAAGAATGTCACTAGATTATCAGGGCAAAGGTGACACTATTGTAAATATCTCGTGTACTTGGGCTTTTTCCTATTGATATTTTCAATGAAATTTTGTTTACCAATCAAATAAAAAAAGGAACTAATAAACTTCAAACAATAAAATCCATTCCAAGTTCAAGTAGAAATCAGACTTTTAACTCCCGTATGAGTCTATGACTACACCGAGGGTTCCATTTTTAGTTTCAGCACTTTCAATAGTTTATATCTCATTGCAAAAGTTACCTAAATTAAGCACCAAGTTTAGGGTCAATCAGCTGGCTGTCAGCTGAAACATAGAGTACCCCTACAGCCAAAAGCTACACTCTTTACCCATCTAAAGAAAAAAAGAAACCATTCCACAAGCTACCCTCGCACAAATAGGACAAACCCACTTCACTATAAAAACACATAAAAAATACTATAAAAACAAAACATAAGGCCACGGGAAAAGTAAAGGTCACAGGAAAAGTAAGATGAGAGAATCTAGAGCAAATGGAGAAGTTGTCATATAATAATTACCCTGGGAAACCCCATATGCATCTAATGCCTTGTTCATGTAGAAATAACTGTAATAACCAGCTTCAATATACTCAAAATTCTGAATATTGAAAATACTTACTGTTAAGAGGATTGAAATGCAGATTCCTTTGCACAGTGCAAATATGGTCCCTAAATAAAACATGCATGATATTTGGTAGGCATCAGATGATGGCTGAAGCAGAAAGTTCTGCACAAAAAACAAAACAAAGTATATGAACAGAATAAATATATTGGCGTTACCATATGTAAGAACACCCTGTAGTCTCTTGAAAGCTTAGTGCTAATTCCGTAGAATATTCTGGATCCCTCCACGAGATAATTGTATCTGAAAATAATCAAGTCATATGATATCCCAACATTTCAGGCACTTGGCATAACACATTAGCACAACTGAAAGAAAATAAAATAACTTCATATTACCTTCTTGCTTTCTGTAAATGTCATCTGAGCTAATACGATGTAAAAGTAATGTCTCATGGTCTTCTTCGTCAATGACAAACAAACCTAGCTCTTCTGATCGCTGTGATATAATGTGCATACAATCAAAAAGCATGAAAGGTTTTGGATAACCAGTCAGAGTTTTAAGTCATCTTAAGACAACTATTTTGATTCTCAAATCTGTTAATCTGTCAAGGTCATCCAAACATCAAAGAGAGTATAATGTGAACATACCTCCAAATAGTCAACACTGACATGCCCAGTTCCTTGGTCATCCCATTTACCATCATCACTCAAACGGTAGACCTTAACACGCTGAAATTAAAAAGGGATAACAAAAAAATAGGTGGTACACTTCTATCAGTCATCCAGTCATTACAATAAATGTTGTTGATGTTTATAAAGGACCAGACATCAACTCCAGGACAATATGCAAGCAGAAAAGCATTCCAAGAAAAATTTTACGATTAGGGTAATGTCATTCAAAGCAGAGGGGCACAACCCAAGTACATAGGACATATACAGAAAGCATTCCCAGAATTTTAAATTGGACAACAGCTAACAAACCAAAATTATATGTATAGTACTATAAAAAGGAATATATGTATAGTACTATAAAAAGGAACCATAACACTGGAAGAAAATTGAACAAAGGACAATAATTAAGAACCCAAGTGCACATCTCACTACAACAAACTCATTCTAATAACAACTTGACTAACAAATCCAAAAAGCATGCTTATGGAACAAAAATTAATTATTATGAATATTGAAAACTAAGAGGCGTATAAAACATATACATCCCATATTCTTGGGGGAAAAAAAGAGGCATATAAAACATTTTCATAGCTATCCCATGTGATTAAATGCCTAAACGTGAAAAAAAAGGAAAAAAAAAAAAAAAAAAAAAGAAAAAAGCTATGAAAGAATCTGAAGCTATTAAAAACCAAATCAACAATAGAAGTAACTTAGTGCCTCTCATACTGACATCAGAGTAATGCATACACATATTAAATTGCCTAAAATCTACACAAATAACAGACATGGCAGCTTATAAAGTGGCACATCCATCCCATATTTCGGTCCTCTATTCCAATTCGGGATGTCCCAAAGTCACTGCCCCCCTTTCCATGTGCTTTATTTAAGTTCAAATTACAGGGTAGTTTTGAAAATTTATACCATTTCATTTGACAGAATGCATTAAATGAATTCCCCCCAAAAAAGGAGTTTTCCAAACAATATCAGAATAGGAGTACATGTAGCCCACTAGCAATGGCCAAATGGAGAAGGGGTGGAGCATTCTACAAAGTGGGGCATACAACTCAGCTGCCATGTGATCTTGTAAGCATAAATACCATTTCCAATATTCTTAGCTAAAAAGGCATTATTCAAAAATATTAAGCACATGAAACTCAAAAGAGAATCTCAGCATCTGCACACAAATTCAAACCCCGACTATAAAGAGCCCTACCTGAACTATATGAATTCAAAAGAAAATCACAAACCCCTCACTGCCCATCATAAACAAAGTTCCACCATCCGGTAAAGATCTTTCTACAGTGTTAAGAACTTATATCTCCCCAAACCCCAAGGAGTTGGCCCAAGTGGTGAAGGCCTTGGTCTTGGGGTATCATTCCCTTCAAGGTCCAAGGTTCAACACCTCATGGGTGCAAACAATCCTTTGGGGCCACACCCCTGGTGAAAAGCCAGCGATTTAACCAGTTCCGTGTAGGGAAACTTCCGAGGGTGCGGTGCACGGGACCGGGGTTTATTCTGCAGGGGTGGGTCCAAAGGGCCCTGCCTTGGAGAGGTTCCCCGACATCAAAAAAAAAAAAAAAAACTTATATCTCCCCAAGTAGGTGGCCCACAAACAGTCCCCTAAAGAAGGAGAACCATAATATCAAGGTGAAGTAGAATATCCTGAGCATTATAAAAACTCACACGTACATGCATTGAAGTGGGGATAATATAGAAATATATAAAGAATATACATTTAAAGAATGAACATATTACAGTTTGAAAAGTATATGTACTAGATAGTGTGTCCTAACTAATTATGGACAAGGTAGGGATGATACAAATGCCACCGTATGTCATTGCTATAATGCAATCATGAATAATTCATGTTACTCCAAAGTAGGGGTGGGTGAGCGGGCTAGGTGCGGTTCATAATAAGTGTCCTAACTACTGTAGATAGGGTAGGTACGATACAGATGGCACCGTATGTCATTGCTATAAAGTGGTTGTGAAAAATGCATGTTACTCAAGAGTAGGGACACTTGAGTAGGTCCTCCCTCCCTCCCTCCCTCCACCCACCCAGGTGCAATTCATAATAAAAAGTGTCCTAACTACTGTAGATAGGGTAGGGATGATACAAATGGCACCGTATGTCATTGCCATAAAGTGGTTGTGAAAAATGCATGTACTCAAGAGAAGGGACACTTGAGTAGGTCCTCCCTCCGCCAACCTGGATGCAGTTCATAATAAAAAGTATCCTAACTACAGTAGATAGGGTATGGATGATACAGATGGCACTGTATGTCATTGCTATAAAGTGGTTGTGAAAAATGCATGTTACTCAAGAGTAGGGACACCGTATGCCTCCCTCCCTCCCTCTCTCTTTCTCTCTCTTTCATTGGATTTCATAGTTTACTGTCATAGTTGTTTCAATAAAAGGAAAGTTGTATCCAAAGATCTCTACTCCTTAAAAATGGAAGTAGCCAGGTGGAATTTCTCATTTTGGCCCACCTGGGCAAGTGTGCTGGACACTTGACCAACCATTCAATGGATATGGGCATGCAGGTACAGAAGCAGGGTCATATGGCCGCTCCGCCCAGACAGGGGGCACAGCCACACAAAGGGCAGCTACTACTCCAAAGCATTAAATGTCTACAGTTAGGTATTCATAATACTATCATATTAATTGAGTAAAATATTTAGTCATATAGCATGATGAGCCAAGAATTGCAGAAATTTCAATAGAGCAAAGAAAGTAACTTATGGACACTAGAAAGATAAAAATATGATGAAATCAGCCAAGTACCTTACGTGCAAACATAGCAACAAAAACTATCCAAAAGCTGAAGAACTCCCAAATCAAATATTTTTTTTTTTTTTCAAAAACCCGTAGCCTTCTCTAGATCAAGCCCAAAATGGCTTTATAAATTTGAGTCAAGCTCAAATAAGCTAGTACCAAATGCATTAGAAATTTCTCAAAAACATAAACTCTAAAGTTACCATATATTTCCTAACTTCAAGCTCAAATAGTCCAACACAAGGCTACTATTTACTATGCTACAGCACTCATTCATTTACAACCATGGGGATCCAACTAGTGCTCCAACCAACTAATGAAACAATATATATTTAATATTAAAATGCAATCCTTAATCCCATTCGACTGCGAAAGGAACTGATATCCAATCCAATCCCTTCAATTTATTGTTGCAGCAGCTTTGCCAAACACTTCAATGAAGAATTACCTTGGAACATTTCCCCCACAAAGGCCACGACAGGATCAGGCTTTTTGGCATTGCGCACCTTTATAACAGATTACGGACTAAAAATGCTTGGTACTCCTAAACGAACCAGTAAACAGATTTTTCGAAACATAAAGAGACAATACTCAGCACGCTAACCACTAATAATTGCATAAAAAACCTAATCGAATCCAACCGAGTTATCATCATTTGCACTCAATCAATAAAATTCATCCGACCTCATCACGATAAAAGTAAACAAAATTGCACAATTACACCCAAATTTATAAATTAAAGACTAGGAGAGACCAGCACGATGCTCTCAAATTCAAAACGACTACTTAAAAAAGAAAAAAAAAAATCGGTGCCAAGTTCAGTTTTAGGGCAAAGTAATGAGCCTTCGATTACACCGAAGCAAGACTCACCTGCATTGAATTGGCATTGGCCTGTGACTTCTCAGGAGCGCCCATGCCTGCTACTGTATCAGCTATTCAAATTAGAAGACAGAATTACAGAGATTGAATCGTCCGAACCGGAACGGCGACGGATATGCTTCAAGGACAATAAATTAGGGTTTTTTAGGAGAGAAGGGATAGAAAGTGTATGAAGAAGATTAAAGTTTCTTTTATAGTTTGGAGGGGATCAATGAAAAACCCTAACCGCCATTAACGAAGCGGTGTGAATCTCCAGATTCCCTCTCTCTCTCTCCCTCCCTCTTTCCTTTTATTCTTTCCCGTTCAAGCGCCTGCCCCCGACCTTCGATGACAGAAAGAAAAGGAGACTCGAGAGAAAACCATTACGCATTTGAGTGTGTTGAATCCCGGGAATGGCCTTGGCTTTTGTGAGAAGTTACGAGTAGAGCCATCGAGCCTTGAGAGTCCGCGCATATCATCGAGCTTTCTTTTTGGCGATCCAATCACGAGGGAGTGAGTGCGCGGGCTCCGAAGGTGGGTCCCCACCCGTCTGTGCCTGAAAGACGCACACGGTTCCCCCTGATTGGTCCTTTATCAAGTATCAACACATGCTTCTCTGTTCGGTACCAGTCCGTGACGGGATCCTAAAACAACAGTCCAATCAGGACCGCAGGCATGCCGTAAAACCAAAAATGCTCGTGACGCTAACAAAAGTAACGGTTGTCAGCGGGATACCAAAGAGAAACGTGGCTGCCTACCATTGGTACGTAGATGTGCGGTTTTAATGCAGAAAGGAGGGAATCCTCGGGTCCATTCCAGACATCCTTGCTTTCGATGCTTTTTAGGAATTGTCTGAAAATTGATTCAAAATTTGTATCTTCTTTCATTCTATCTTTTTTTAAATATAATTTAATTATAAAATTTTTAAATTAATCATTATAATTTTTTTAAATTAATTATTATAATATTTTTAAATTTTTAAATAAAAAATAATTCAATTTTTTTAAATACTCAAATAAAAATAATATTATAAAACTATATTCTAACAATTTTTAACTTTATAATATTTTTTATTAAATTTTTTCTCTTCTTTTCCAATATCCAAAAAATTCTCAAATCAAATTATCTCACTACTATTCAAAAACTATCTTATTATTATTCACAAAATTCTCATATCATCTCATTCTACAAATAAATCCTTAGGGATAATAGTATATTTTTTATTGTTTTATATTTTTTTAAGTGTTTATAAATATTTTATAACTCACTCAATAATGCAATTGTATCACATTATTAAAAAAAATGATATTACATAATTTCCTCTATTTAAAATAAAATTATAAAATATTATAAAAAAAAGTTATAAATTTATCATTTTCTTTTCATAGATCCTTTCAACTAGTACAATTATTTATGCAATTTATCGGTGTGGCTAGAGCCCAACAATATGGTTGAATTAGGCCTGTGCAAAATACTCGTTGGGCCGCTTAGCCCGCACAACCCGGTTGGGTCGAACCCGCTAAAATCGGGTTAAGTACATGTCGAACCCCGTTGGGTCGAACCCGCTCAACCCGCTCACACGATATCCATTTTCAGTCCAATTTCTTTTTCTGGTCGTTTCTCGAGAAAATTCTTCTTGCATCAAATTTTTTTGGGTCATGGAAACGGGGGGAAAGGTGAAGAGAGGTGCTGCAGGGAGGAAGGGAGGCGGTCCCAAGAAGAAACCTGTGTCCCGGTCCATTAAAGCCAGTCTGCAGTTCCCCGTTGGACAAATCGGCCGGTACTTGAAGAAAGGCCGTTACTCTCAGCGTGTGGGCATCGGTGCTCCTGTTTACCTCGCCGCTGTACTCAAGTACCTAGCCGCTGAGGTTTTGGAGTTGGCTGGAAATGCCGCAAGAGACAACAAGAAGAACAGGATTATCCCAAGGCACATGCTACTGGCCGTGAGGAATGATGAAGAGGTTGGGAAGCTTCTCGCTGGTGTGACCATTGCGCATGGAGGTGTCCTTCCCAACATCAATCTCGTCCTTCTGCCGAAGAAGCCTGACAAGGTTGCTACCAAAGAGCCCAAGTCTCCATCTAAGGCCACCATGTCCCCTAAGAAGGCCTAACCCTAAGAAGGCAAGCGATATGGGCAAACTCAATCGCCTGGTTATCCCAAAGCAGCACGCCGAAAACTACTTCCCGCTGGACGACTCCACCAACGAGAAGGGACTCATTCTCCACTTCAAGGATCGAAACAGGAAATCTGCAAATGAACGTATGGAAAGCAGAGTAAAGAACGGGTTCGACCCGATCCTTATTTTTTTGGTCGGGTCGATCCGCATCCGTGAGGCTTTTCCTGCGGGTCGGGTCGGGTCGGGTCGGCCCAAAATCTGGGTGGGCCGGATTGTTGTGCAGGCCTAGGTTGAATAGCATATGATGATTGCTTGGGTGTTGATATAGAGCCCAAATGCTTATCCATGAAATAAATAATAAATAAAATATATAAAATGTAGATAAAAAGAGACACTAAAATTTACATGATTCGGTATAAAAATCTAAATTCATAATTCATTTGGAGGCAAAATTCATTATGTTTGATAATTGTACAATTTCTCATGATCTCACATAACTCTCAATACAATAAAGAAAATAGGATTGTTAAAAGGTTAAAGAATATGCTTTCCTTCTAAAAAGAGAGAGTCCTATGAGTTGTATATATGTCTATAGATCTATAAAGATTCCCTCCTCTTATATAAGTCTATTTACTTTTTTAGATTAGCTGAGTCCTACTTGTCTTATGTCGCTTTCACATTTTTGTATATCGTTAACTACTTTTAGTTTTATCACTTCATTGTCTTATCTATTACTTTTATTCATTACAATGGTCTTTTAATGGGTTGGACCTTAATTCATTTTATATCCAACAGATGCTCACGATTATTAATGTCTATTTGTCCAACAAGAAAGTCTTAAGAATCTTAAATAAAAGTTAACCATGATAGAGAAAGTCTATGAAAATGTAAATAAATATTGTGAATATGGCACTGATTCTCCATTGTCATGAGACACTATGAAGATCTCTAAAAGCGGGCCTTGAGAAGACTTGTTAATCCCTTGTAAGGGCCTCTAAGAATGGGCTCCTGGGAAGTTTGTTGGCGTGATTGTATGTCCAATACCCAAGTGTATGTCTACCAGTCAAGCATATCATTGATAATTGCAAGTAATTATTTACCGTTAGCAAAGAGTATGGAAAATGTGTTTTCTGTATTTGATGATTGTTTTTGTTTTTGTTGACACTAGGATTTATTGCCCTTTAAAGTAGTTTCAAGGTTGTGTTGTTTTTTGGTATTAAACTCAAAGTTTGTTTATTGTATCCATACTTAAGTGGTCATGGAGCATGTCAGCCCCCTGGATCCATCTTAGGTAGTCGTTGAGCCCATCAACTTGTTCTCAAAGGAAACTCATGTTGTGAAATTTCACCAAGTATACTAAATAGTACCAAGTAATACAATGATAAGAAAGATGTTGAACCCACAATAACTATTTACCTATTAACTATTAAAATTGTTATAATTCTAAGTTATTTGAAAATTTAAAAAAAAATTGTGGATTTTGGATTTTGAGTTAGAAAAATAGTAACAAATTAAATTAAATCAACAACTAAAGAATTGACCAAACATTTGAAAAGAAAAAGATTTCACCCAAGAAGAAAACAGTAAGGCATCCAACTCACCT